>NW_028317889.1:408214-572321 GCF_062004578.1 Staurois parvus
GCAACCCGCTTGCTATGGAGGCACACAGTGTCTGCCCGCTCCCGAGCTGTGTGTTCTTGCTCCATAGACTTGCAAAGCTGGACTTAGCCCCGCCCCCCACTTCCTCCTCACTGAATTTGACTGACAGCAGCAGGAGCAAATGGCTATAGCTCAGCCTTCAACAGTGCTGACCCTGTTAGACCTACTGTGCTGAGTGCTGTGACCCATAGCGACAAGTCAATATTGCGCAAAAAGTTGATTTTGGATGTTTTAAAATGTCTAACAGATGTAAGTTGTCCTTATTATCTGCGATACTCAGTCAGTGGCACACTTGGTTTTGTTTGATTTGACTTTGCATGAGTAGAACTTAAAGGGATTGTAAAGGATTACTTTTTTTTTTTTAAATAAACTTATTATACTTACCAGCTCTGTGCAATGACATAGCAAAGAGCAGCCCAATCCTCCTCTTCTCGGTCCCTCACCAGTTCTCCTGGCTCCCCCTCCCCACCGGATCCTCCCAGAGTGAGTTTCTTGCTATAGGGGGAGGGATTCATGTGGGCTCGCTCCCGAGCCGCTGTCTGTGTATCCATTGACACCCCCCCCCCCAATCTCTCCTCACCAGCTGTGATTGACAGCAGCGGGAGCCAATAGTTCCCGCTGCTGTCTGAGTCCCTGAGAGAAGAGGAAGGATCGCTAATAGACTCAGGCAAGTGTTTTGGTGGGGGAGGGGGGATTGTGGGATGTTTTTTTTCTTTACCTAAACCACTTCAGTACCGAGCACTTTCACCCCCTTCCTGCACAGGCCAATTTTCAACTTTCAGCGCTGTCACATTTTGAATGACAATTACTCACTCAAGCATCACTGTACTGTACTGAAATTTTCATCATATTTTTTAACACAAATAGAACTTTCTTTTGGTGGTATTTAATCTCCACTGGGGTTTTTATTTTTTGCTAAACAAATGAAAAAAAGACCAATATTTTGAAAAAAAAACTTTTTCTTTGTTTCTCTTATAAATGTTATTTTGCAAATAAGTAATTTTACTTATTCACTGATGTGCGCAGATGAAGCTGCACTGATGGGCACTGATAGGCTGTACTGACGAGGCTGCACTGATGGGCACTGATAGGCTGTACTGACGAGGCTGCACTGATGGGCACTGATGAGGCTACACTGATGAGCAGGGGCGGACTGACATCTCATGGGGCCCCAATAGACAATAGAGGATCATAGGGCCCCTGTGTCCTCACCCACACTCAAACCACTCCCAAAAAAGCCTATGAAAGGTACCAGGGACATCTCATGGGGCCCCCTACTGACCTCGGGCCCTCGGGCAGTGCCCGAGTGTCCGAATGGTCAGTCCATCCTTGCTGATGAGGCAGCACTGATGGTCACTGATGAAGAGGCACTGATAAGGCTGCACTGTTGGGTACTGATGAGGCTTCAATGATGAGGCTACACTAACGAGGCAGCACTGATGGTCACTGATGAAGAGGCACTGATGGGTACTGATGAGGCTTCACTGATGAGGCTACACTGACAAGGATGCACTGATCGGTACTGCTAGGCTGTACTGATGAGGCTGCACTGATGGGTACTGATGAGCCTTCACTGATGAGGCTACACTGACGAGGATGCACTGATCGGTACTGCTAGGCTGTACTGATGAGGCTGCACTGATGGGTACTGATGAGCCTTCACTGATGAGGCTACACTGACGAGGATGCACTGATCGGCACTGCTAGGCTGTACTGATGGGTACTGATGAGGCTACACTGATGGTCACTGATGAAGAGTCACTGATGAGGCTGCACTGATAAGGCGGCACTGATGGGGCTGCACTAACAGGCACTGATATGCTGCACTGATGGGGTTGCACTGATGGGCACCAATATGCTGCACTGATGGGCACTAATATGCTGCAGTGCAAAACAGAAAGAATCCGGATGGCCGCACTCTCGATAGAGCCAAAAACACCTTTATTCGATCAATCCATAGGTGACACACAGATATACAGGCAAGGGGTAGATGCTAACGTGTTTCACACATAAACTGTGCTTTGTCAAAACCACGACATGCTGCACTGATGGGGCTTCACTAATGGGCACTGATAATAAGCTGCACTGATGAGGCTGAGCTGATAATCAGTGCCCTGATTATGAGTGTAAATGTCCCCTGTCACAGGAAAGTCGGTTATCTGCTTTCCTTTCCTCAGACAGCAACAGCGCTGAGGAAAGGAAATGCCAGTAACCGGAATTTGTTTACATGCGATCAGCTGTGATTGGACACAGCTGATCACATGGTATAGAGCCAACGTCATTGGCTCCTTACCGTGATCAGTGACCAAAGGACAGAGTCCACCACCAGTTACCCCGCTGCGTGCCCACGGGGCAAGAATGGGAGGACGTCATATGACGTCCTCTCAGAACAAGAGCAGTCCTGCCTGGCCTTAATTGTACAATAGGCCGGGTGGGAGCCAGTTAAAGTGGTTGTACACCCTCACATATCCCCAGTGAAGTGACTGGCCTCAGGTGATACACAGAGATGCAACAAATCCTCCTTCATAAGTTGTACCTGTTAATCTGCAGTTTTCTCTTCTCTACATTCGTTCAAAGCTCAGAATTTCTAAAGAAAAGCAGGAGATGGAGAACTGAAATCACACTCAATGAGGAGAGCTGATTGGAGGGAAGGGACACACCCCTCTCCACACAGCTCACAGGAACAGAGCTGAGGATGTCAATCTGCTGGAGGTCCCTCCCCTGCCACCATTTATCTGTTGGTGTCAGGAAAACGTGTCAGAAATAATTCATGCTGATAGCAGAGGAACTAAGTAGCAGACAGAAATGACGCTTGGTGTGCTTAATTGAGACAAGTACACACTATAGAGGGATGTGCTTTGTTCATATTTCATGTCTGAGGTTTACAACCACTTTACAGTAAATAGGTGTCCATTGACTCATAGGAAAAAAAAACCCAGAGGAAGGAGGCAGCCGACAGAAATGACACTCAGTGCTCTGGACTGAGACAAGTATGCACTATAGACAGGAGTCACTGCTGGCAGGGCAGAGGACAGGAGTCACTGCTGGCAGGGCAGAGGACAGTGGTCACTGCTGGCAGGGCAGAAGATGGGGGCACTATTGGCAGGGCAGAGGACAGGGGTCACTGCTGGCAGGGCAGAGGACAGGGGTCTGCACTGGTAGGGCAAAGGACAGGGGTCACTGCTGGCAGGGCAGAGGACAGGGGTCACTGCTGGCAGGGCAGAAGACAAGGGGCACTGCTGGCAGGGCAGAGGACAGGGGTCACTGCAGGCAGGGCAGAGGACAGAAGTGATTGCTGGCAGGGCAGAGGACAGGGGTCACTGCTGGCAGGGCAGAGGACAGGGGTCACTGCTGGCAGGGCAGAGGACAGGGGTCACTGCTGGCAGGGCAGAGGACAGGGGTCACTGCTGGCAGGGCAGAGGACAGGGGTCACCGCAGGCAGGGCAGAGGACAGAAGTGATTGCTGGCAGGGCAGAGGACAGGGGTCACTGCTGGCAGGGCAGAGGACAGGGGTCACTGTTGGCAGGGCAGAGGACAGGGGGTCACTGCTGGCAGGGCAGAGGACAGGGGTCACTGCTGGCAGGGCAGAGGACAGGGGGCACTGCAGGCCGGGAAGAGGACAGAAGTGATTGCTGGCAGGGCAGAGGACAGGGGTCACTGCTGGCAGGGCAGAGGACAGGGGTCACTGCTGGCAGGGCAAAGGACAGGGGTCACTGCTGGCAGGGCAGAGGACAGGGGTCTGCACTGGTAGGGCAGAATATGGTGGTACTGCTGGCAGGGCAGAAGACAGGGGCACAGCTCCTTCTCCCATCCCTGCACTGCACACAGCCTGGGCAGAGGCAGCAGAGCTCCTCCTCCCCACACCACGCATACCTGAGATCAGTATTGAAACAGTCAAGAACAGTTTAGAGTCAGGCTAGGGCAGTAAAGTATCAGATTAGGGTGGTATTGTGTCAATTTAGGGCAGTATAGTGGCAGGTTAGGGTTGGCTTTGGAGGGGGAACAACTAAAATCAATCTGGGCGGGGCATAGCCCACCCCCCAGCACCCCCCTAGATCCGGCCACAAAACTGACAGAGCCACCACATCTAAGGTTTGATAAATTGCAATATATTACATTTTTGCTTTTGGGTTTTATACCGCTTTAAATATATGTTTAGTTTGGACTGTTATTTCATTTTGGTTTTATGCAACAACCAGCTATATTTTTCTTACCTTAAAAAAAAAAAAAACAACCCTCTAAATTCGTCCTTGTAGCCATGGCAACAGTATGCAGTTTAACTCAAAACCTTCCAGAATCCTCTCTACCCTGTTCCTGTAACTTGGCTTAATGCCTCTCCTGCACAGAGCTTGCAGTCAAATTACCGGCAGCCCATTGCTTAGGTGATGGCATCCCTGGCAATGCAAGCAGGCTTACTGCACTCGAGGTTTCATCTTATTCATTTTAAGAACTCTTTTTCCCGCAAAGTTCTGCAATCTCTCTCTCTCTGTAAAATGTCTCATGTGGTAATTAAACGCTAGATATTATTAATCCTTTAAAAGAGAGGCAAATGTATGAATAATGCCTTTGCCGTCATTGAGGGACCCTTACACTTACTGTACAAGAACAAAAATCTGTGAAATCTTTGAAATGAATTCCGATTTTGAAGGCATCTTTGGAAAACCCCAGTGATAATATGTGACAATTCTGTCCTGCTTCTTTGGCTGACCTTCTCTTGGAGCTCCGCCAGCCTGTGTTGTGCATTCTAGTACGCACGCAGCATTGCTGGGATGGTGGCCAAATTTGCTACGTAGTGGACATTCCGTACTCCCCAGGCTCTTCATATGGCCACAGATGAAAGGGATCATCAGCCGCTGGAAATACAGTGCAGATATTTAAATCTTTAAGCTGAGGAATATTCTGATCTCCAGAAGACCATTTTCGGGACGTGTCAGTTACGCAAAAAGCCCTCATCTAACCTCTGACCTATCGTTCCTGTAAAGGCAGCAGGCCATGCCTTCCCTGTCTCTTGGCATAGATGGCCTATTGGGGGGAGGGGTTTGTACACTTAAGAGTCCACACAACAATTCAGATTTCAGAGTGTCTGCAACCGTCATTAGAATTTCAATTATTAAATACTCATGCGCAACGTTTATACAGCACTTACGACGCAGTTCTGGTCCCTCTCTAATAGGCAGGGGTGTATTTACCACAAGGCAAACAAGGCATTTGCCCCCTCCCTCCTAGATTGTAAGCTCCAAAGAGCAGGGCCCTCGATCCCCTCATGTTTTGCATTGTATTGGTATTGTTCTGTCACATGTTCTGTCCCCCTTTGTAATGTACAGCGCTGAGCGAACTATCGGCGCTTTATAAATACTGTATAATAATAATAATAATTTGCCTAGGGCGGCATTTTTCAGGGGGGCAGCAGAAATTTTCAGGGGGGCAGCCCTGTTCCCTGAAAGAAGGAATGGAAGAGGGGCACATGCAGCATGGGGACCAGGTGGGATCTGAGAGAGGTTGCAGGCTGCTCAGGGGCGGACTGACCATTTGGAAACTCGGGCACTGCCCAAGGGACCGGGGTCAGTAGGGGGCCCCATGAGCTGCCCCTGGTACCTTTTTCATAGGCTTTTTTAAATTTGGGCAAGGACAAAGGGGCCCCATGATCCCTTATTGCCCGGGGGCCCCATGAGTTGTCAGTCCGCCCCTGAGGCTGCTTGATGGTGTATACAGAGCCAGACTCTTGTTCCTGGAGATGTCCAGAGCTGTGAAGGTGAGTGTGTTATCTCTTGTTGGGGTGGGGTGTTGCCCGGTGGTAGTGGAAGGCTCTTTCGGGTGGGGGGGGCTGGGGTGTTGTTGCTCAATGTCCATGGGGGGGGGGGGAAGCCAATTTTTGTATTGCCTAGGGCAGCACGAAATTTAAATACACCACTGCTAATAGGAAATGGATACAACCAGCTCCACAGAGCAGTCACTTGTACTTAGAAGACTGCCAACACATAGGAGTTGATTTACAAAAACTGGAGAGTGCAAAATCTGGTTCAGATGTGCGTGGTAGCCAATCGGCTTCTGACTTCAGCTTATTCAATTAAAGTGTTACTAAACCCACATCAGTAAAATCAGTCTGTATATGCAGTAAAGCATGCTTGTTATACTCACTGTGGAACCTGAGGGTTAATCCTCTACATTGTGTAAAAAGGCTGTTTGATCCTGTCTTCTCTGATCCTCCCCTTCTTCTACTGTCCCCAATCCATCTGCTGATAAAAAAGAGCCTTGGGGGCAAGCTGCACATGCTCAGTTTGGTGTGTATTGCTAGAGAGTTCATTTTTCTTGTGAGAGTGCATGTGATCAGCACAGGGCCAATCAGAGCTGTCTGGACAGAGGGTCAGGGGTCCTGCAGCCTCAAAGGATAATTAGGGGAGAATGAAAATGCCTCCTACAAGCTTTAACCAGTGCTCTGCTGGACACTGACAGAAGTCACAAGACTGCTCTAACTGCTGACGAGAAAAGGTATTTAACAGTTTATATTTACTAAAATTATTACATGTCCATGTTCTGTGTACTGTGGGAGACCTGATATAGTGAATGCAAGGTCCAGGGAGACTAGATATAGTGAATGTGGGGTCTGGGGAGAGCGGATATAGTGAATGCGGGGTCCGGGGAGAGCGGATATAGTGAATGCAGGGTTCGGGGAGAGCGGATATAGTGAATGTGGGGTCCGGGGAGAGCGGATACAGTGAATGCAGGGTCCAGGGAGACCAGATATAGGGAATGCAGGGTCCGTAGAGACCGGATATAGTGAATGCAGAGTCCAGGGAGACCGGATATAGTGAATTCCGGGTCCGTGGAGAGTGGATATAGTGAATGCGGGGTCCGGGGAGACCAGATATAGTGAATGCAGGGTCCAGGGAGACCATATATAGCGAATGCAGGGTCCAGGGAGACCAGATATAGTGAATGCAGGGTTCGGGGAGAGCGGATATAGTGAATGCAGGGTCCGGGGAGACCGGATATAATGCGGGGTCCAGGGAGACCGGATATAGTGAATGCAGGGTCCGTAGAGACCGGATATAGTGAATGCAGGGTCCAGGGAAACCGGATATTATTATTATTATTATTATTATACAGTATTTATAAAGCGCCAATAGTTCGCTCAGCGCTGTACATTACAAAGGGGGACAGAACATGTGACAGAACAATACCAATACAATGCAAAACATGAGGGGATGGAGGGCCCTGCTCTTTCGAGCTTACAATCTAGAAGGGACGGGATAGTGGTACAGGAGGAGATAGCTGTGGGGGATGGAGTGGTAGGAAGAGTGGAGGAGGTCAGCAAGTTAGCAGGGGGTGAGGTAGGCTAGTGATATAGTGGATATAGTGAATTCCGGGTCCGTGGAGAGTGGATATAGTGAATGCGGGGTCCGGGGAGACCAGATATAGTGAATGCAGGGTCCAGGGAGACCATATATAGTGAATGCAGGGTCCAGGGAGACCATATATAGTGAATGCAGGGTCCGGGGAGACCAGATATTGTGAATGCAGGGTCCGGGGAGAGCGGATATAGTGAATGCGGGGTCCGGGGAGACCAGATATTGTGAATGCAGGGTCCGGGGAGAGCGGATATAGTGAATGCAGGGTCCGGGGAGAGCGGATATAGTGAATGCAGGGTCCGGGGAGAGCGGATATAGTGAATGCGGGGTCCGGGGAGAGCGGATATAGGGAATGCAGGGTCCGGGGAGAGCGGATATAGTGAATGCGGGGTCCGGGGAGAGCAGACATAGTGCATGCAGGGTCCGGGGAGACCAGATATAGTGAATGCGGGGTCCGGGTTTAGTAACACTTTAAGCTTTGACAAAAAAAACCCTGAAAGCTGATTGGCTACCATGCACAGGAGCACCAGATTTTGCACTCTCCAGTTTTAGTAAATAAACCCCACAGTGTCTCAGCCTTCAGACCAACAACCTGGTTTCCTGAAGGTTTGAGAGAGAATATGCACATATCTAGTGTAGGTACACAAGCAGCTTTGAAATTGGCGTTCCCTAGTGTGTGAAGGGAGGCTTTATATCTGGAATTATATATTTATTTCAGGTACTTATATAGCGCCATCAATTGACGCAGCGCTTTACATATATATTGTACATTCACACCACTCCCTGCGCTCGAGGGGATACAAATGCTTTTTACCTTCATAGGTGTCGTAAATAGACTGAGGGTTGACACCCCCCCAAACTCAGATCTTATTTTTGAGTTTTTCAGGGATTTTGGAATGGGATTTTTGAGGCTCAGAAGCCAAAAGCCACCCTTTGGTCGCTGGGATGTTCTTTCAAAAGCAGCCAGTTTGGCCTCCATATCATTATTTGGAGTCATATTCATAAAATTGGCACCTACCAGTGATATTGTATGTAGTCCTGACTGTGGGTTCTGTACTAGTCTTACAATGTCCTTTAGGACTTCATAGTCTTTTGTCTGTTGCTCAGGGGCCTGCTGCTAATGGCACCCTGTTAAAGTGGAACCGCACTGCATCTGAGCAACACAAACCAAAAATGGTAATTAATTCCTTTTTAATATTCAGAGCAAACTCACCCATCCATCCATGTCTTCATGCTTTATTTTGCTGAGAAATCATTTTGAACCCCCCCAGCATTAAGGCAGTGGTCATCTTACGTAAGGGCAGATGATTCATGTAGCATTTACTTCTTGGAATCCATTTGCCCTTTGCTCAGGCATAGGCTGACATCATTTGCCTAGGTATGGGAACCATGACGTAACTGAAAAAAAAAAAGTTTAAAACAAGTAAATATGATATACCTTCCTATCCATTTACTAATGCTGGCAGCATAAGGATTACACATAGTCAGTATTGATTGAGAGAGTGAAGTTCTGCTTTAAAATCCAACAACCTGTGTCCTTGGATGTGATGTCACCAGCGCATTGAGCACTGCTTTAAATGTGTGTTTGTCTCTTTAATCTTTAAACATCATCTTTTGCTGCCCGCATCCTCCACCACTTGCAATCGAATCTGTATACTCTATGTGAAAGAAGTATATATGGAGCTACAAACATAAGTACATTGCACAGGAATTAGACCTTGGCTGATGCCTTCATCATCTGTCTTCATCCTTCTGGAGAGAAAAGCAAATGAAGGTAATTGTCAGGTAGAGTACTTAGATCCTTGCGAGAGGTAATAAATACCTGGGAGAGTTACAGGAACATCCGACTTAGAATGTTGCACTTATGAGAACAGGTCCAATTTAATTCTCTAGTTCCAGTTATCCTTTAATCCAGTGGTCTTCAAACTGGGGGCCAGATGCAATTTTTTGCTTGCATTTACCATGCCCTTGAGGCACTATTTCATCCACTGATACCAACAATGGGGCATAATTCCTCCCACTGACATCAATGATGGTGCACAATTCCTCCCAATGACACCAACGATGGGGCCTAATACCTGCCACTGACATCAATAATGGGGTACAATTCCTGACAATGACACCGATGATGGGGCACAATTCCTCCCCATGACACCAACAGTGGGGACCATTGACACCAATGATGGGCACAATTTATCTCAGTCTCCCAGTGACACCAGTTATGGGGCACTATTCCTCCCAGTGACACCAATGATGGGGCACTATTCCTCCCACTGATACCAATGATGGGACATTATTCCTCCCACCGATAGCAATGATGGGACACTATTTCTCCCACTGATACCAATGATGGGGCACTATTCCTCCCACTGATACCAATGATGGGGCATTATTCCTCCCACTGATACCAATGATGGGGCACTATTCCTCCCACTGACATCAATGATGGGGCACTTTCCTCCCACTGATACCAATGATGGGGCACTATTCCTCCCACTGACACCAATGATGGGGCACTATTCCTCCCACTGACATCAATGATGGGGCACTATTCCTCCCACTGATACCAATGATGGGGCACTATTCCTCCCACTGATACCAATGATGGGACACTATACCTCCCACTGACACCAATGATGGGGCACTATTCCTCCCACTGACACCAATGATGGGGCACTATTCCTCCCACTGATACCAATGATGGGACACTATTCCTCCCACTGATACTAATGATGGGACATTATTCCTCCCACTGATACCAATGATGGGACACTATTCCTCCCACTGATACCAATGATGGGACATTATTCCTCCCACTGATACCAATGATGGGGCACTATTCCTCCCACTGACACCAATGACAGGACACTATTCCTCCCACTTACACCAATGATGGGGCACTATTCCTCCCACTGACACCAATGATGGGGCACTATTCCTCCCACTGACACCAATGATGGGGCACTATTCCTCCCACTGACACTAATGATGGGGCACTATTCCTCCCACTGATACCAATGATGGGGCACTTTCCTCCCACTGATACCAATGATGGGACACTATTCCTCCCACTGACACCAATGATGGGTCACTATTACTCCCACTGATACCAATGATGGGGCACTATTCCTCCCACTGACACCAATGATGGGGCACTATTCCTCCCACTGTTACCAATGATGGGACACTATTCCTCCCACTGACACCAATGATGGGGCACTATTCCTCCCACTGATACCAATGATGGGGCACTATTCCTCCCACTGATACCAATGATGGGGCACCAATCCTCCCACTGACACCAATGATGGGGCATTATTCCTCCCACTGACACCAATGATAGGCACAATTTCTCTCAATGACACCAAATGATGGAGCACTATTCCTCCCACTGACACCAATGATGGGGCACTATTCCTCCCACTGACATCAATGATGGGGCACTATTCCTCCCACTGATACCAATGATGGGGCACTATTCCTCCCACTGATACCAATGATGGGACACTATACCTCCCACTGACACCAATGATGGGGCACTATTCCTCCCACTGACACCAATGATGGGGCACTATTCCTCCCACTGATACCAATGATGGGACACTATTCCTCCCACTGATACTAATGATGGGACATTATTCCTCCCACTGATACCAATGATGGGACACTATTCCTCCCACTGATACCAATGATGGGGCACTATTCCTCCCACTGATACCAATGATGGGACATTATTCCTCCCACTGATACCAATGATGGGGCACTATTCCTCCCACTGACACCAATGACAGGACACTATTCCTCCCACTTACACCAATGATGGGGCACTATTCCTCCCACTGACACCAATGATGGGGCACTATTCCTCCCACTGACACCAATGATGGGGCACTATTCCTCCCACTGACACCAATGATGGGGCACTATTCCTCCCACTGACACTAATGATGGGGCACTATTCCTCCCACTGATACCAATGATGGGGCACTTTCCTCCCACTGATACCAATGACAGGACACTATTCCTCCCACTGACACCAATGATGGGGCACTATTCCTCCCACTGACACCAATGATGGGGCACTATTCCTCCCACTGACACTAATGATGGGACACTATTCCTCCCACTGACACCAATGATGGGTCACTATTCCTCCCACTGATACCAGTGATGGGGCACCAATCCTCCCACTGACACCAATGATCGGCACAATTTCTCTCAATGACACCAAATGATGGAGCACTATTCTTCCCAGTGACACCAACATTGGGGCATTGTTTTTTTTCCCACTGACTTCCCTTTTCTGCTCCCAGTGGTCTCAGTCTGCCCCCCCAAAGTCTAAAGGACAGTAAACTGGCCATTTGTTTAGAAAGTTTGGAGACCCTTGCTTCTGCCCAAATGGACTCTAGAATGTTTCTGCATGTGTGTGTGGAGCGGATTTTAGCGTGTAAGCTCCTGCTGAGCAGAGATTGATAAAAGCCATGAATGGTTCAGCATTCTCAGGGCTGCAGAATAAGTATAGACTAATAAGATGAATAAATTAAAAAACAAAAGTTAAACAATTCCATCAGTAAAATACAGCCGTGCTCAGAAGCCTTTATGATGCTGTCAGTACCGGGGTTTAGACTTTCCCGTGACGTTCATCAAATATATTTTATCATATTGTCTTATGACATTTTATGTACTGCCGCCTCTATTAAAAAATATCTATTGCAAATGCAGGTCTCCCTCAGTGACTGTTTTCTGCGGCCTCTGAAAAATGACTCATTGCTGTTTTGCTGCTAATAAAATGCTTTTTATGGGGACCCATTAATATGTTTTTCTTTTTCTTTTTTTTTTTTTCCATCCAAGCGCTTTGAAAATCAATGTTGCCTCTCTCAGTAAACCCCATAAATTGCCATATACGCGGGGCCCATTCAGCGCCATCATTTAATGTATATCTTCGTGAGGCTCTCCAAGCGCTCTTCAAAGTCATTGCTCAATACCTTAATTCAAATCCATTTTCCCTGCTGAAGGCTTCGCTCCAAAGGATCTGAAGCTGAATTCTCTTTCGGAATTAAGGGACGGCTCAGGATTCTCACACTAATGGCTCCCTTAATGTTTGCTGTTCCATTTTGTTTACTGCCTCTTAAAAAAAAAAAAAAAAGTCTTGGCTCAGTGTGAGTTCATGTCAAAGTAAGGTCATTGCTTTGAAGTTGTTGAAATTTTTGAACAAAAAAAGTGCATACTGTATATAAATTCCATATATGATCATAGTTTACGTGTTTCGTTTAAGAATTTAAAGGGAAAAAAAAAAGACTCTGTAAACACAACATTTTATATTCCTGACATGTGCCTGCTGTACCATGTACTCTGGGCCATCTTTAATACTGATTGGACCCTGGGCAAACATATTCTTGGGCCTGTCAGTTTTTTCCTGAACAATCAGTGCTGTAGGCTACAGCCAGAATCAATGATCATTGTATTCTGGCGGCGGGGGAGGCTCCACAGCGGAAAGAATTGAGATGGATGGGGAATTGGCTAATTTTTTTTTCATTCAACCCTCTTGTTGAATGAAAAAAAAAGAATCATGTATGGCCAGCTTAAGTCATACTGAAAATATTTATCCATTGCTTACAAATGAAGAGGGGCTCGGGAGGAACAGGAGAGGAATGAGGAAGAGTTTGGGGAGAACTGGGGAAAACTGGGGAGAAGCTCAGGAAAAACTGAGGAAAAATGGGGAGGAGCTCAGGAAGAACTGGGGAAAAATGAGGAGGAGCTTGGGAAGAACTGGAAAAAATGGGGAGGCGCTCAGAAAAAATTGGGGGGAAATGGGGAGGGGCTTGGGGAGAACTGGGAAAATATGGGGAGGAGCTCGGGAAGAACTGAAAGAAATGGGGAGGAGCTCAGGAAGAACTGGGGAAAAGTGGGGAGGAGCTCAGGAAGAGCTATTGAAAAATGGTGAGAAGCTTGGGAAGAATGGGGGAAAAATGGGGAGGTGCTGAGAAAGAACAGGGGAAGAATGGGAAGGAGCTCAGAAAGAATCATGGGGCAATGAGGAAGAGCTTGGAAAAAAAAAAGATGGGGAAATGAGTTTGGAAAGAACTGAGGAAAAATGGGGAGAATCTCAGGAAGAACTGGGGAAAAATGGGGAGATGATCGGGAAAAACTGAGGAAAAATGGGGAGGAGCTCAGGAAGAACTGGGGAAAAATGAGGAAGAACTCAGGAAGAACTGGGGAAAAAATGGGGAGGAGCTCAGGAAGACCTGGGGAAAAAAGGAGAGGCGCTCGGAAAGAACTGGGGAAAAATGGGGAGGGGCTTGGGAAGAACTGGGAATATATGGGGAGGAGCTCGGGAAGAACTGAAAAAAAATGGGGAGGAGCTCAGGAAGAACTGGGGAAAAGTGGGGAGGAGCTCAGGAAGACCTAGGGACAAATGGCAAAGAATGGAGAGGAGCTTGGGAAGAACGGGGAAAAATGAGGAGGTGCTCAGAAAGAACTGGGGAAGAATGGGATGGAGCTCAGGAAGATTCATGGGGGAATGAGGAAGAGCTTGGGAAAAAAAGATGGGGAAATGAGGAGTTTGGAAAGAACTGAGGAAAATTGGGGAGAAACTCGGGAAGAACTGGGGAAAAATGGGGCGGTGCTCGGAAAGAAATGGGGAGGAGCTCAGGAAGAATGATGAGGGAATGAGGAAGAGCTTGGGAAGAAAGATTGTGAAATAATGAGGAGCTCAGGAAGAAGCCTAGGAAGGAGGAGAAGGAGTCCCGGAAGACTGACAGAGGAATAAGGAGGAGTCCAGGAAGGAGGTTGAGGAGCTCGGGAAAAATGAAGAGGAGCTTTGGGAGAATTAGAAGGACAGGTAGGAATAGTAGGTTGCATGGTGACCATTACAACTAGGGTGTAGAGGGTGGTGACTATGAAGTAGGGGTGTATACGGTATATTACGGGGTGTGATGAGTGTATACAGGGTAGGACAGGGTGTGATGGGGGGGGGGTTCATAGCTGTAGAAAGGGTGTGGTGGGTGTAAGCAGGAATAGTGGTGACGGGTAGTGAGAGGTGCCTAGGGTTTATGTGATTGGTGTATGCAGAATATAGTAGGGTAGGATCTGTGGTGAGGGGTGCTGGCAAGGTATGTTGGGGTGTGATGGCCTAATAGGGAGTGTTGGGTGGTGCCAGGTCTCTGCAGGGAGTGGATGGTTGTACATTGGTCTGTAGAGTATTGTGTGTAATAGGTGTGTGCAAGGTATGATGAGGGTATACAGGGTATGGTGGGATATAATGGAGGGTATGGTGGGATATAATGAAGTGTACATTGGTCTCCAGGGTATAGTGTGTGACTGTACACAATAGAGGGGTGTGATGGGTGGTGACAAATTGCATGCTGGGTGTACACAGGGTGTGATGGGGGTTGGGTGACACTCACCAACTAATCCAGGGTGAAGATCTACCTCTCCCCACAGTAGCACAGCACTTGACTCCCCTGTAGGCCATCATCTCTCCCCCGCCAGGCAGCAACCTGTCACATGAGTCCAGCAGCCTTCTCTCAGCGATCCCTGTGTACCATCTAAAAAATCCCACTGGTCACATGACTGCCAATCCGGTGTGATGTGGGCATGTCCACGAAAGCGAGTCTGGGCAGTTAGTGGTGGTGAGGGAGGTGAGTCAAGTCAGTCCTGCAGGTCCCACGGCCAGCTCTTTATTGATCCACCAGGCAGCACACGGCTGTCAGTCTGCCCCAGAATTGGCTGCCTGGCTACACTGGGAGAAACTATTTGCTGACAGCGTGGGTTCAAGGGGCAGCTGCTTTGGGCAATAACTGGGCCCAACTGCTCCTTTTGCCCCGCGTTAAAGATGGCCTTGCATGTACTTAAATGAAAAAGTATTCTGTTCTCTTTGTATTGCTCCTTTGTATGAAAACCCTGGTGTTCCTGCCAAGTCCCTCTGCCTTCCCAGTGTGGTCAGTTCTCTAGCTATGCTGGTCCGTTTGTGCTGACAGACCCCCCCTCTTACACAGCCATTCACTGGGAAGACCAGTGTACTGCTTTTTCTCCTCCTCCAGCTCTCTGAGCTCCTTATGCAGCTGAAAACAAAAGTTATGTGATCACTTATTCAAAAGGAATAAAAAGCTATTTATAATGTTTCTCTTTTAACCCCTTGCCCTCCTGAGAATTTACCCCCCTTCCTGACCAGGCCATTTTTTGCGTCATGGTGCTGCGTTACTGTAACTGACAATTGCGCGGTCGTGCACCCAAATTAAATTTACATCTTTTTTTCCTACAAATTGAGCTTTCTTTCGGTGGTATTTGATTGCCTGTGTGATTTTTATTTTTTGTGCTATAAGCAAAAAAAGACCAACAATTTTGAGAAAAAAAACAATATTTTGGAATTTTTGCTATTAAACATGTCCAGTAAAAAAATTAAAAAATCAAAGTTTGTCATAAATGTAGGCCAAAATGTTATCTGCTACATGTCTTTGCTAAAAACAATCCCAATGGAAATTAATTGGTTTATGTGAAAGGTATAGCATTTACAAATGGCGGTATAGATACTAGGATTTTTTTTTCTACTAGTAATGGTAGTGATCAGCGACTTTTAGCGGACATTCTGACACTGGGGGGGGGGGGGGACGAACTTGGTGTCACTGACATCCCCAATGACAGCAATACAGTGATCAGTGCTAAAAAACAGCACTGACACTGTACTAATGGCACTGGGCAGGAAGCGGTTAATGTGAGGGCAATCCAAGGTTAACTGTGTGCAGCGAGTGTTTTACTACGGGGCAGGGGGTGTGTGCTTCGCTGTGAGCACACTGATCGGGATGGTTGCGCTGTGCACAGCCATCCTGAGTAGTGTGCCTGAGCTGACAGGGAGGAAGACAAACAAAACAGTCTTCCTCCCCGTAGGTGACTGTCGGTAATCACCTGGCACCGGTGGGTAATCACCGGCTGGGACCCGGTGATTGACATCCGTGGCCGTGAATGGCAGCGCGGGTAGGGCGCGTGCATGGCTTGCACAGACCCTCTATCCGTAAATGCAAAATCACACATATATATGTAATTTTGCACACCCGTGCCGCTGTGTAGCAATATATCTGCTATACTGCGGCGGGGAAGCGGTTAAACTGAATGGGTTGTTTTAGAAGGTGAGGGTTTACATATACTTTAAAGACAACCTATTTAACCCCTTCGCGCCGGCACCCCCTGGCCCTTTAAGGGTTTCAGAAGCCGGGAGGTGGGGCGGGGTTTAGGGTCATGTGACCGCTGTGACACGCTGTACCGGACATGTGTGCCAGGAGCATGCAGGGCGCGCACTCTCAGCACATACGTTCGGCCGGCGTGAAGAGGTTAATGTATATCCAAACCCAGGAACAAAAATATAATATAATACAGGCGCTCTAGTGGTTTTTTTCTACTACATTTTGCGCAAGACAGGAGCCCATTGATCCTGCCAGAAATCCAGTGTCCTTGTAACTTCCTGTGATATCTCGGACAATGTTATCGGCTGCTTTTTGTGAACTACAAAACAGTGCTCCTCTATCTAATGGGGACAAGGAGAGGGGGAGGTGTTTGTAGCTCAGATCAGGAGAGCAGCCGAGGGTATCAAAACTGCTCCTTCATAGATACAGTACAGTTGAGCGTTGTCACCCTAGGATAGGAAGTGTGTTACTGGCAGGATTGCCAGCTGATACTAAAAGGGCAAAACCTGATATATTACTTTTTGTGGGATTTAAATACACCTTGAAGCTGAATTCCAGGAATATAGCTACTTTGTTAAAACTGCAGGCACACCATGAGTTAAATCTGACAAGGTGCCTGGTGCCTCCCACACTTATCTCTATCCTTCACATCTGACAAGCTGCTGGTGCTTCCAGCCAGCTCATTGTGGGTCTCAGTTCCTTCAAGAGTCCCTGGAACTGCTATGCTCTACACCATCCCCTCCTTCTTCCCATTCTCAGAAGTCTTTGTATTATGTGAACTCATTCACAAAATACAAAGGTTTCTGTGAATGGGTAGCAGCTGCTCTGTGTTCCTCTCTCTTCTTATAGCCTCCAGTGTCCCCTGTATCTTCTAGGAGTGCAATAAACCCGTCTCATATAAGTAACAGAAGAGTCCTGAAGGTGGCATGCACCTAATTGGACTTAACTCATTGTGTGCCTACACTTTTTGCAAAGCTGCTGAATTCCTGGAATTCTGCCGTAAGGCCTCATTCACTCTTGCAAAGGTGTTGTTAGCTATTACATGCAGGAGACCCAGCGGGGGGGGGAGGTTTGTCTGCAATCAGCTGTGGGCGGCAGTCAATTGAAAGCAACTGGCAGCTCCTGCAGCTAATCACAGCTGCTTGTCTATGTCCAGGGCCAATCATTCGCAGCGATTGTATGCCAGTGGCCGCATTTAGCTGCAGGAGCTGTCAGCCTCCCGTTGCTTTCAATGAGGCTGCTGCCCACAGCTAGTCACTGGGGACCCCAACTGGATCTCCTCCCAAACATCTCCATTCACAAATGTCAATGGAGTATTTGAGTGTTTGGTGGAAGACGGAAAGTTGAAAATACAGTAGTATATAGAATTTAAATTGGTTCTAAATTGGTTCTAAAGGCTCAAGGTTTTTTGCCTTCTGTGTTTAGCAGCCCCCCAACACCTACACGAGCCCCATCTTGATACAGCGAAGTCCACGAGAGCCTCTGTTCTCTGGAGACTCTCATTGGCTCCCGCTGCTGTCAATTACAGTCAGTGAGGCAATCAGGAGAGGCAGGGGCGGCGCCGAGCCACAGCTCTGTGTGTGAATGGACTAACAGAGCCACGGCTCGGGAGTGTGCCTGTTCGTGTGCCCACATAGCAAGCTGTCCAGACAAGAGGAAAGGACCAGGGGCGCTGGCTGGGGACCCGAGAAGAGGAAGAAAATAAAACTTTAGTATCACTTTAAATATTAAAGAGATACTAAATACACTAAATAGAATGTAAAACTAAATAAACTAAATAGAATGTAATATACATTGTTCCTTCTATTTCTGTATGTGGATGATGGCACTGTAATTATTGTAATACAAAAAAAAAACCCTTTTTCCTAATTGATATACAGCTGTCACATGACCCAGCTCTTTCACAGCCTGTCTACAGAGAAACATAAGCAGGAGGAGCTTCTAGTCCTCTGTTGCTGGTCACATGTTAAAAAAAAAAAACAGCCTTTGGAATACGGAGTAAAAATAAATATTTAATATAAATAAACTGTTTTGAATTGTCAGACAAATACATAATTGAAAATATTTTGTGTCAATAACGTGTGGGCGGATTTCTGCCAGTCACAGGCTGTGTCTTAGAATAAGAAGAAGGTGAAGCCTCCATCAATCTACATGTAATATCCCAACCCCCCCATTATGTTTAGATGATTAGTGTGCATGAGGAAGGAGGGAGGGAGTGGGCTGTCATTTACCACTGTGTATACGCTCACATGTGTGACTCTAGAGTCACATGGGCTGCTCAGATGGGATAGGGAGGAAATGCTCAGCATAGAAACTCACTGAAAACTGAGCATGTGCAGAGCTGCCAACACTGCTCTGCAAAATGCCCAACTGCATTGGGGACATGGACAGAAGGGGGAGACAGAGAACAGCAGGATCAACCAGGTTTTTTGCAGGACACAGAAAGCGAATCTCGTAGTGACTGAGTGAGTATGAACAGCATGGAATTTACTGCATTTTCTGATGTGGGTTTAGTGACACTTCAGGAATTAATAAGTCTTTACTGAACATGGATGATTATATTTGGAAAATGAGGCGTTTGCAGCAAAGCCTAAAGCAGTCAGGTTGTTCTAATTTTTTTTTTACATGTGTTGCTTTCTTGCTGCAGTATTTGTGATTGGGAACATACCTTGGCAGGATATTTCTCTCTGCGCTGGCAGTGGTGAAGAGATATCTCTGAAAGTTTCTATTAGTCATCACTATCCATAATTACTTTCCCCATTTCCCTCGCCTGCCGGCCATATATTTCCAGTGTTTGTCACCCTTCCGTGAAGCGCCCAGCACAGCGTACCGAGTGTCTTGGCTTCCTCCGCTCCTCTGCAGAACACATATCTCACTCCAGCCTGACCTGGCAGCCGTATAATCCAGCTCTGAGGAGCCAACAAAGATTAAAAATGAGGAATGAATTAGTGTCATTTTTTTTAATCCTCCTGTTGGGGTTCATAACTGTTTCCTCCCTCTGGCTTCTTCACACTTGTTTTACTCTAAACTGGCAAAAGCAAAAAGAAAGATAAAAACAAAATTGTCCCCGCGTACAGATGAATTTCACCAACGTCCCTACAGTAGACCTAAACCTATCAATTTAACCCCAAACCAACAATTTAATATATTACAGCTTACCAAACATTATATGTGGTGGCTGCATTAGTTTCCCTTTTTTAGTCCTTTTTCCCCTCTGTTTTCATCAGGTGGACTGGCCAGTAATACACCTCCTGTATTGTAGCCTCCCCCCCCCCCCCCTCTGGATGAAGGAGCTCAGGGGGAACCTTTGGACAGCAGCATTGTCAGTTTAGGGGGAAGGCAGTGTTAGATGTACTAGCAGATTTAAATACACTAACAAATTAAAGATAAACTAAAGCTAATACTTCACAATCAGTTACAGCAAACATTTGTTTTCCTTTTGGGATAAAAGTTTTACATAAAAACTGATCATTTAGCGGTAAATGGTTTGTCTCATCCCTATAAATTGATACATCCAAAAGAGAGCTTATTCTTCTGAAAAACAGCAGACTTACAGGCTGGATCACCAGATGAAAATAAAAAAATAAAAATAAAAATGAAAACAAATGCAGCCATCACATCTAAGAAATGGTTATCTGCCATATAATAAATGTTTGCTCTTGAATGTAATACCGCTTTAACTGTTTCCCAAAACGATTGCATTCAACTGCAAAAACGGTCAATGGGTTGCTCGTGCACACAACAAAACTGTCAAGCCACCCAATGGCTGGTGTCGAAAGTGATCACGTGTGTAGCAACTGCAAATCAAACAGAGGCTAAGATGGGAGCTTCCTTGGCTGTAAAGAACAGGGAGATTTAATTGTGGTTTGAAGAAACACTATCACTGTGCCCACTTGGTGCAAAGTTACAGTGAGTGCTGATACTCACCTTTTCACTGCTCCTCCATCACAGCCAGTCACAATACCCGGTGATTCTTGGTATGGGGGAGCATGTAACCTCCCATGTGACTAGCAGTAAGCACTGTCACATGATCAAAGGAAGTGGCATCACTATGACTCCTAGTGCCCTGCACAGCCAACTGCAGGGATTTTATTGCCAGTTGCAATGCGGGAAGGGTGGTCAGAGGACATTGCCAAGGTGGAGATCAGTGGTTGGTGGTGGTGGTGGTGGTGGTGGTGGGGGGGGGGGCTTTACACTATAACTTCACCCTGAATGAGAAAGGTGACAGTGACCCTTTAGCCTAGGTTCACACTTGAGTGTTTTTCAATGAGTTTTCTTATTTGTAGAAATGCACTACAGTCCATTTAACATGGTCTCCTATAGATCCAGTTCACATCTGTACATTTTGAGCCAGTATGGTTTTTGGGAAGGGTCAGGGACTATTTCCCACCGCAGATTGTGTTTTGCATGTAATAGAGTTAAATGGAACTGCACCAAACATGCAAGTGTTGTGTTTTTGATGCATTTTGCAGGGGGGGGGGGGTTGCCAATAGAAAAACATGTTAGTTTTGGGTTAGCAGTAATAATTAGATTTAGCAGTAATTTTTAGGGTTAGAGTGCTAATCCTAACAATTATCACTAATCTTAACTCCATGCAATTACCTCTAACCCCAACTCTAACCCTAACTCTAACCCCAACTCTAACCCTAACCCTAACTCTTACCTTAACTCTAACTCTAACCCTAACTCTAACCCTAACTCTAACCCTAACTCTAACCCCAACTCTTACCCTAACACTAACCCTAACTCTAACTCTAACCCCAACTCTAACCCCAACTCTTACCCTAACTCTAACTCTAACCCTAACTCTTACCCTAACTCTAACCCTAACTCTTACCCTAACTCTAACCCTAACTCTAACCCTAACTCTGACCCTAACTCTTACCCTAACTCTAACCCTAACTCTAACCCTAACTCTAACTCTAACCCTAACTCTAACTCTAACCCTAACTCTGACCCTAACTCTTACCCTAACTCTTACCCTAACTCTTACCCTAACTCTTACCCTAACTCTGACCCTAACTCTTACCCTAACTCTGACCCTAACTCTGACCCTAACTCTGACCCTAACTCTTACCCTAACTCTTACCCTAACTCTGACCCTAACTCTGACCCTAACTCTTACCCTAACTCTGACCCTAACTCTTACCCTAACTCTGACCCTAACTCTGACCCTAACTCTGACCCTAACTCTTACCCTAACTCTGACCCTAACTCTGACCCTAACTCTTACCCTAACTCTAACCCTAACTCTAACCCTAACTCTAACATTAACTCTTACCCTAACCGTAACTCTAACCATATCCCTTACACTAATCCTAACTCTTACCCTAACTCTAACCCTAACTCTTACCCTAACTCTAACCCTAACTCTTACCCTAACTCTAACCCTAACTCTAACCTTCTTACCCTAACTCTAACCCTAACTCTTACCCTAACCGTAACTCTAACCATATCCCTTACACTAATCCTAACTCTAACCCTAACTCTGACCCGAACTCTAACACTTACCCTAATCCTAACTCTAATGCTAACTCTAACTATAACACTAATTTTAACTCCAGTCCTAACTTTAACCCTAACTCTTTAACCCTAACCCTAACTCTAAGCATAACCCTAACTCTAACTTACTCTTACCCAAGCCTAACCTTAACCATAACTCCAAACCTAACCCTAACTCTAGGCCAGTATGGCTTAGGCTGGCCATACATGATTCTTTTTTTTTTTTTTTTCATTCAATGAGAGGATTCAGTGAAAAAATATTAGCCGATTCCCCATCCATCTCAATTCCTTCCTGTTGTGGAGCCTCTCCCGCCACCAGAATACAAAGATCATTGATTCCGGCTGTAGCCAGGGGCACTGATTGTTCAGGAAAAAACTGACAGGCCCAAGAAAATGTTTTCCCCGGGTGCAATCAATATTAAAGACGGCCCTGAGGATAGGAGTATATTTTATTACACACATTTATATAGCGCCAACAATTTCTACGGCACTTTACAAAGTGTGCATTAAAATCAGTCCTTGCCAGGGCAATGACAACTCATGGGGCCCCGGGCAATAGGGGATCATGGGGCCCCTGTGTCCTTGCTCAAACTCAAAAAAGCCTATGAAAAAGGTACCAGGGGCATCTCATGGGGCCCCCCACTGACCCCGGGCCCTCGGGCAGTGCCCGAGTTTCCAAATGGTCAGTCTGCCCCTGGTCCTTGCCCTCAAAGGACTTGCAGTCTAAGGTCGCTATCTCACCTGCATACACATACTAGGGCTACTTGCACAGAAGTCAGTTAATGTTTTAGCATGTCTTTGGTGTGTGGGAGGAAACCGGAGTACTCGGAGAAAACCCACACAAGCACAGAGAGAACATATGCAGATAGTGCCCTGAACAGGATTCTAAACAGGGGCCCCCTATTGCTGCAAGGCAGAAGAGCTGACCATTAACCCACTGAGTTCAGGCTTCACTGCTTGAAGACCGGGGCCTGTCTCCCGGAAAAGCCATGCAAGCACTGGGAGCATCCATATTCCTATCCCCAAATAAAAGGAGGAATATTGTTCCCTGGCATGCAGACGATCACTAAAGCGAGAATTGTCCTAAAATATGGAACAGCAAGAAAGTAACAAAAAAAAAAAATTATTACCAAACATTCCTTTTGGGTAAATCTTACAAGAATTGCTCAAAATACGTAAAACGAATAAGCGTTTTTGTCCCTTGAATTGTGCATCGTTGTTCCAGAAATAAGCGTTGCTCGATGTCTGCTAAAACCCACAAGATTTCCGGTCAATAATCTTCCTGGGTGCTTCTCCATGCTCTGGCAGCACTCCATGCAGCCGAGGCGCCAATATTGCTAGGTAGGCATAAAGTCGTCTCATTAATCTGCGTTTGGGTCACTCTGCGGTATAACAGGCTCATATCCATCTTACTTATCACCGCACTAAATATTCTCTCAGAGCACAGCGCTCAAAATAAGTTCAGGTTTTTTTCCGCCAGTCCCCAAAGGAGAAAGTATTAATTATCGATAGAGGTGGGCTGAATTATTAATACACTCGCTCTCCGTGCCAAGATCTGACAAGGTGTGATTTATGACGCCATGGATACATCATTCCATATATTATCTCCCATGCTTTGTAGGTTGCTGGACCTGCAAGCTACTTTATTGCTGGAATTGTAGACATCGGATCACAGTTCTTAGAGGTGACAGGCTGACATGTTTGGTGGCATGGATAGACAACTCTTCCCACTGTTGTAGAACTACAGTGCCCAGCATGCCCTACCGTGCGCCTCTTGGGTGTGGGGTACAGATCAGAAAAGTTATTTTCAACAACATCTGCTGTGAAATTTGGATCTGCATTATAATATAACTGTAATGTCAAACAATTGGAAAAAAAGGGTATCCAGGAGGTGCTGGGACTTTGATATGAGTGTAAACAAGGTAGTGAGAGGGCAGAGAACATTTGAAGAGTTTGGTGGCTCAGGTTAGGCTGCTCACAACAGGCAAGGCCTCCCGACTGTGGGTACTCCAGCAGGTTACCAGGAACACGTGTGTACACTTTTCCATGTCAAACAATTGGGGCAGCTCACATAGTTAATGACTGGGTGGATCTGGCTTTGGACAGTGTCTTTTGTATGAAACACGTGCTAAAGTGAACCTTTAATATGGGCAGGCAAGAAAACCAACAGAACTGCTGCACAGGCAGCACCATAGGATGTGTGCCTTTAGGCTGATGTCATACTTATGATTGTGGTGTCACGAGTGTCTGATGTCACACTGTCAATTCTGGTGCCACCAGTGGCTGATGTCACATTGTCAATTCTGGTGCCACCAGTGGCTGATGTCACATTGTCAATTCTGGTGCCACCAGTGGCTGATGTCACATTGTCAATTCTGGTGCCACTAGTGTCTGATGTCACACTGTCAATTCTGGTGCCACCAGTGGCTGATGTCACATTGTCATTTCTGGTGCCACTAGTGTCTGATGTCACACTGTCAATTCTGGTGCCACCAGTGGCTGATGTCACATTGTCATTTCTGGTGCCACTAGTGTCTGATGTCACACTGTCAATTCTGGTGCCACCAGTGGCTGATGTCACATTGTCATTTCTGGTGCCACCAGTGGCTGATGTCACATTGTCAATTCTGGTGCCACCAGTGTCTGATGTCACATTGTCATTTCTGGTGCCACTAGTGGCTGATGTCACACTGTTGTTTCTAGTGTCATGAGTGGCTGATATCACATTGTCAATTCTGGTGCCACCAGTGGCTGATGTCACATTGTCATTTCTGGTGCCACCAGTGGCTGATGTCACACTGTCAGTTCTGGTGCCACCAGTGGCTGATGTCACATTGCCAATTCTGGTGCCACTAGTGGCTGATGTCACATTGTCAGTTCTGGTGCCAGCAGTGGCTGATGTCACATTGTCAATTCTGGTGCCACTAGTGGCTGATGTCACATTGTCAGTTCTGGTGCCAGCAGTGGCTGATGTCACGTTGTCAATTCTGGTGCCACCAGTGGCTGATGTCACGTTGTCAATTCTGGTGCCACCAGTGGCTGATATCACATTGTCAGTTCTGGTGCCACCAGTGGCTGATGTCACACTGCCAATTCTGGTGCCACCAGTGGCTGATGTCACATTGTCAATTCTGGTGCCACCAGTGGCTGATGTCACATTGTCATTTCTGGTGCCACCAGTGGCTGATGTCACATTGTCATTTCTGGTGCCACCAGTGGCTGATGTCACATTGTCATTTCTGGTGCCACTAGTGTCTGATGTCACACTGTCAATTCTGGTGCCACCAGTGGCTGATGTCACATTGTCATTTCTGGTGCCACCAGTGGCTGATGTCACATTGTCAATTCTGGTGCCACCAGTGTCTGATGTCACATTGTCATTTCTGGTGCCACTAGTGGCTGATGTCACACTGTTGTTTCTAGTGTCATGAGTGGCTGATGTCACATTGTCAATTCTGGTGCCACCAGTTGCTGATGTCACACTGTTGTTTCTAGTGTCATGAGTGGCTGATGTCACATTGTCAATTCTGGTGCCACCAGTGGCTGATGTCACATTGTCAATTCTGGTGCCACCAGTGGCTGATGTCACACTGTCAGTTCTGGTACCACCAGTGGCTGATGTCACATTGCCAATTCTGGTGCCACTAGTGGCTGATGTCACATTGTCAGTTCTGGTGCCACCAGTGGCTGATGTCACATTGTCAGTTCTGGTGCCAGCAGTGGCTGATGTCACATTGTCAATTCTGGTGCCACTAGTGGCTGATGTCACATTGTCAGTTCTGGTGCCACCAGTGGCTGATATCACATTGTCAATTCTGGTGCCACCAGTGGCTGATGTCACATTGTCAATTCTGGTGCCACCAGCGGCTGATGTCACATTGTCAATTCTGGTGCCACCAGTGGCTGGTGTCACACTGTTGTTTCTGGTGTCATGAGTGGCTGATTTCAAATTGTCAGTTCTGGTGCCACCAGTGGCTGATGTCACATTGTCAATTCTGGTGCCACCAGTTGCTGATGTCACACTGTTGTTTCTAGTGTCATGAGTGGCTGATATCACATTGTCAGTTCTGGTGCCACCAGTGGCTTATGTCACATTGTTCCTTCTGGTGTCATGAGTGGCTGATGTCACATATTAGATTTCGGTGTCGAGGGTGGCTGTCATACTGTCGATTATGGTGTCACCAGTGTCTGATGTCACATTTGATTCTATTGTCACAGATGCCTGATGTCACCCTGTCGATTCTGGTGTCACCAGTGCCAGAATTATGCCTTACAATGGACTTACTTGTCTTCTTGTTCCTTGTCTATTTACTGACTACTGTCTTCATTCCTAGTTAGGTAGACAAAGGCAAAAATAAAACGGCAATCTGCTTCCAAAGAGCATACAAGACCATCATGGTTAGAGCTGACACAGCATAATAACCGGGAATCTGGTCCAGAGCAGTTTGTGTGAATTGGCTGTAGGAGATTAGCAGAACTGAGACAGGAAAAAAAGGGCAACTGTTCATGATACACAGGTCTTTAGCAAAATAAAAGTCTCCTACATTTATTTTATACCTTTTTTGCTTACACTTAGTTATGCAGTACAAGCTCTCATATATAAAGGTATTATTTCTAGTCAGTGGGGCAGCACTTCCGCCTGGCAGCACTCGGGTCATTGGTTCGAATCCCAACCACGGCACCACCTGTCTGGAGTTTGCATGTTCTCCCTGTGCCTGTGTGGGTTTCCTCCGGGTACTACAGCTTCCTCCCACACTCTAAAGACATGCTGGGAGGTTATTTGGATCCTGTCTAAATTGGTCCTAGTATGTGTATGTATGAATGTGAGTTAGGGACCTTAGATTGTACGCCCCTTGAGGGTTAGGGACCTTAGATTGTACGCCCCTTGAGGGTTAGGGACCTTAGATTGTACGCCCCTTGAGGGTTAGGGACCTTAGATTGTACGCCCCTTGAGGGTTAGGGACCTTAGATTGTACACCCCTTGAGGGTTAGGGACCTTAGATTGTACGCCCCTTGAGGGTTAGGGACCTTAGATTGTACGCCCCTTGAGGGTTAGGGACCTTAGATTGTACACCCCTTGAGGGTTAGGGACCTTAGATTGTACGCCCCTTGAGGGTTAGGGACCTTAGATTGTACCCCCCTTGAGGGTTAGGGACCTTAGATTGTACCCCCCTTGAGGGTTAGGGACCTTAGATTGTACGCCCCTTGAGGGTTAGGGACCTTAGATTGTACGCCCCTTGAGGGTTAGGGACCTTAGATTGTACGCCCCTTGAGGGTTAGGGACCTTAGATTGTACGCCCCTTGAGGGTTAGGGACCTTAGATTGTACGCCCCTTGAGGGTTAGGGACCTTAGATTGTACACCCCTTGAGGGTTAGGGACCTTAGATTGTACGCCCCTTGAGGGTTAGGGACCTTAGATTGTACGCCCCTTGAGGGTTCAGGACCTTAGATTGTACGCCCCTTGAGGGTTCAGGACCTTAGATTGTACGCCCCTTGAGGGTTAGGGACCTTAGATTGTACGCCCCTTGAGGGTTAGGGACCTTAGATTGTACGCCCCTTGAGGGTTAGGGACCTTAGATTGTACACCCCTTGAGGGTTAGGGACCTTAGATTGTACACCCCTTGAGGGTTAGGGACCTTAGATTGTACACCCCTTGAGGGTCAGGGACTGATGTGAATGTACAATATATATGTAAAGTGCTGCATAAATTGACGCTGCTATATAAGTACCTGAAATAAATAAATAAAAATAGTCAGTCCTCCTATAATTAAACTCAAAAGTGAAGATGACGTTTTTAATGACTTTTTGACCCGGCCTCAACTTTCCAATCTTCCATTGAACCAGACGGTGAGGACAGCTGGAGGACTAAGAAAGCAAAAACACAACATGCTAAACTCCCACACTGAACTAAAGCAGAGGACAACAAACCTTTTATGGAAATAAAATATAACATGATAATAAATAAGCCTTAAATATACCCCCCCCCCCTATGTATAGACACTCAGTATCAACTGGTAGGCGAGACATAAAACTATATATAAAGTCAGATCAATGCAATCACTTCAACAACAGCTGTGATGGCTGCTTCATATACCATATATACATACACTAATAACTTTGTATTTAAGATTTGTACTGGATAGCTAAGTGATGTGAAATTGTTATTAACAGATACCTTCAAATATAGAGCAGATCACCCCTGCTATGTGGAGCCGTCATCCTGAGGATTGTTAGAAGTGCTGTTATTGGATAGTGGGAGGCTGCTGGGTGAAATCTAACTCCAGATTCAGAGAAGTCAAACCTCAAATGACAGAGTATGCCCAGGTCTCCCCAGCACACAGCTGAGCCTTTTCTGTTTTAAAACGTTTCCAGCAGGAACCCTGTTGTTTTGCCCAATGTTCAGGTATTTTCTCTTATGTTAGTGTCCTCAGTCCCCCCTTCATATCACAGTCCTCCACTTCACTTTACATCACAGCCCCCCACGTCACATTCCAGTTCCCCCCTTCATATCACAGTCCTCCACTTCACTTTACATCACAGCCCCCCACGTCACATTCCAGTTCCCCCCTTCATATCACAGTCCTCCACTTCACTTTACATCACAGCCCCCCACGTCACATTCCAGTTCCCCCCTTCATATCACAGTCCTCCACTTCACTTTACATCACAGCCTCCCACGTCACATTCCAGTTCCCCCCTTCATATCACAGTCCTCCACTTCACTTTACATCACAGCCTCCCACGTCACATTCCAGTTCCCCCCTTCATATCACAGTCCTCCACTTCACTTTACATCACAGCCTCCCACGTCACATTCCAGTTCCCCCCTTCATATCACAGTCCTCCACTTCACTTTACATCACAGCCCCCCACGTCACATTCCAGTTCCCCCCTTCATATCACAGTCCTCCACTTCACTTTACATCACAGCCCCCCACGTCACATTCCAGTTCCCCCCTTCATATCACAGTCCTCCACTTGACTTTACATCACAGCCTCCCACGTCACATTCCAGTTCCCCCCTTCATATCACAGTCTTCCACTTCACTTTACATCACAGCCCCCCACGTCACATTCCAGTTCCCCCCTTCATATCACAGTCCTCCACTTCACTTTACATCACAGCCCCCCACGTCACATTCCAGTTCCCCCCTTCATATCACAGTCCTCCACTTCACTTTACATCACAGCCCCCCACGTCACATTCCAGTTCCCCCCTTCATATCACAGTCCTCCACTTCACTTTACATCACAGCCCCCCACGTCACATTCCAGTTCCCCCCTTCATATCACAGTCCTCCACTTCACTTTACATCACAGCCCCCCACGTCACATTCCAGTTCCCCCCTTCATATCACAGTCCTCCACTTCACTTTACATCACAGCCCCCCACGTCACATTCCAGTTCCCCCCTTCATATCACAGTCCTCCACTTCACTTTACATCACAGCCCCCCACGTCACATTCCAGTTCCCCCCTTCATATCACAGTCCTCCACTTCACTTTACATCACAGCCCCCCACGTCACATTCCAGTTCCCCCCTTCATATCACAGTCCTCCACTTCACTTATCATCACAGCCCCCCACGTCACATTCCAGTTCCCCCCTTCATATCACAGTCCTCCACTTCACTTTACATCACAGCCCCCCACGTCACATTCCAGTTCCCCCCTTCATATCACAGTCCTCCACTTCACTTTACATCACAGCCCCCCACGTCACATTCCAGTTCCCCCCTTCATATCACAGTCCTCCACTTCACTTTACATCACAGCCCCCCACGTCACATTCCAGTTCCCCCCTTCATATCACAGTCCTCCACTTCACTTATCATCACAGCCCCCCACGTCACATTCCAGTTCCCCCCTTCATATCACAGTCCTCCACTTCACTTTACATCACAGCCCCCCACGTCACATTCCAGTTCCCCCCTTCATATCACAGTCCTCCACTTCACTTTACATCACAGCCCCCCACGTCACATTCCAGTTCCCCCCTTCATATCACAGTCCTCCACTTCACTTTACATCACAGCCTCCCACGTCACATTCCAGTTCCCCCCTTCATATCACAGTCCTCCACTTCACTTTACATCACAGCCTCCCACGTCACATTCCAGTTCCCCTTCACAGCGGTGTCCTCTGGCCCCCTTTCACAAATCCCCCCCCCCCACAGCAGTGTCCTCTAGCCTCCTTTCACATTCCCCCCACCCCAACAGTGGTCTCCTCTGGACCCCATTTGCATCCGGTGGAAATAGAAGCAGAGACCCAGATCAGAAATCAGTGGGTTGAACCAAACATGAAAGTTCATCCAATGGCAGATCAAAGGTTGTGCAGCTCTAACTCAAGGCTGGGGAAGCCCAATGACAGCTGTAACAAAGAGCAAAAACAAAAGCGCACCAACCTTGCGCATTACCTCAGTGAGTGAAGGGTACATTTATTAAGTTAGGATGTATACTCACAAAAGTAGCAACATAAAAAGCATATAAAATCCAACATCAGGTGACACGTGCGGGTCCCATCTAGAGGGGAGACTCTCAGGATGAAGCTGACGTGTTTCGAAGGGTGATCCCTTCTTCCTCAGAGCTCTGCCTGGATACTGAGGAAGAAGGGATCACCCTTCTAAACGCGTCAACTTCATCCTGGTGGTCAGAGCAGAAGTGGGTGATCGGGTACCTGTAAAAATTGGGTAGCCACTCCACTACCCCCCCCTCCCCCCACTCCCCAAGGTGACAATCCCTCACGGGGAGCAGGGGACAAGTCCTTAAACGAGATCTTCCCCTTTTGGGTGAAGCTTCGCTTTAAGATAGAGTCTGATCTTCCAAGATGCACCTGTTTCCTATATTATAGTGAAGAACTGAACAGTTTCTTGTTTCTGAAAAACAGCAAATTTATTCTAGGCTCCATCTAGTGGTCAAATTCAATATTGCAGGCAGGACAGGCATAATAAATTTCCCTGCTGAAGGCAAAACAGTCCCCTTTAGAACATTTCCCCTCTATTTTCCGAGGACAACCCAAATTTTTTTTAACTGTCACTTTCAATGATGATGGTAAACAGGACAAATAAAGAGACGGTAAATTTCCCTAATGAGGGCACAAACGGCAATAAATTCCTGACAGCCATTCCAATTTCTCTCCACTCTAGCCAAAAGTAAAAGAAAAAAGTTTTGCCTTTCGTTATAGTTTAAAAAAATGCACATCCTTGCAGCGCAGGCACATTTCCCGATGTTTTGTTCCTTTAAAAATGCTAAAATTACAGAGGAAAAAAACAGTTGGTCCTTCTAGAAATCCAGTGAACCCCAACCTTCTGTAGTGAGCAGACAGCATTGCTTCTGCTGCATGCAGTGTTGTCAGCCCTGCGCGAGTTCTCCCATGCTGGACTACAGAACACCTACAGAACACCTACCCATTCTCTCTTATTAACAAAAGGGGTAGGTGTTCTGCAGTCCAGCAGGAGAAATGTGGGCGGGGCTGACAACACAGCTTGGGATTTCAGTGCAGCAGAGGCTGTGTTGTTTATGGTTGCTTATGGTTACTTACTGGACTGGGTATTTTTCTGTGGAGCCGCATATATTTCCTTCCCTTTCTTTGTGCTGGGAGCATGCCGCACAGCACGCCCCGGGCACAGAGACAGGGAGCCCTGGATCCCAAACTAATGATCGGGACCCGGAATTCCCGATTCTGGGTCACCTGATAGCTGTACCAAATTAAAAAAGAAAAAAGCGCCATTTTTTTTTTTTGGATGATGATATACACCTTTGTATAAGTTTGTTATTAGCGCATGCCTTTTAATTAGGACACCTGATAGCTGTGATAGCCTCTGATTGGCTATCACGGGGATCAATCACTGTGAAGCCCACCCCTCTGTTTCTCTCTCTGTGAATGGAGAGGAGAAATACATTGTATCTCTCTCTTGCTCACAGAGAGAGAAAAATAAACAACTGTGTGAAAAAAATAAATAAATAATAATAATAAAAAATAAAGTAAAAAAAAAAAAAACCTAGATCAAGACCTAGACCAGGGTCGATGGTCAAATGTCAGGATCAAAGGTCAGCATATTTTGGGCAGGATTTACCCCCAAAAAATAAAAACTAGTATCAGTTTCAGTTAATATCAGTGTATTTTAGGTAGGATAAAAAATAAAAAAAGCGCACTATTGTTTCTGGGCTGTACTACGAGTACATACAACTAACATACATACATGTGGTGTCGCTGTGATCGTAGTAGGTAGGTTATGGTAGTAACAAGCAGCATACAGATACATTTTAAAATGTTTTTTTTTTGGTATTATGGGCCAGTTTTCCTTTGTTAATTAACCCTTTGGCGCCGGCACCCTCCCGGCCCTTTAAGAGTTTCAGAAGTCGGGAGGCGGGGTTTAGGGTCATGTGACCGCCGTCACGGCGGTCACATGATTTGGAAAGGTCCCGATTGAAAGAGGAGATCGGAACCTTTCTGTGAGTACCGGACATGAGTGCTGGGAGTGCGCAGGGCGCACGCTCTCAGCACATATGTTTTTTTTTTCATAGAACGCAAATGTGCGGCCGCTCGGCATCTAGGCCCAGACTCCGGGAGGCCGCACATTTGCATCCAGCCGGCGTGAAGAGTTTGAAACAAAAAAAACAATCAGGCAATATCCATTACCAATTACCACCGAAATGAAAGCTCAATTTGTCCCGAAAAAAAACCGCGGTATAATCCACCTGGATGCACAAAGTAGTTGTGATGATATGTACGGTTTTATTAACACATGTCAACGTTGCCAAATTGTGCTTAGGCATTAACATTCATTTCACCCTTAGGCGCGAAGGGATTAACAGGGGTTTTCTGGTACTTGCAGGAGTTCTAAAAACAGACAACATGTGGAAATGTGCATGTATTGGAGAGATGTACTAAATATGTTTTTTATTTGTATTTTGTCCAGACAAACACTTGAAATAGTAAGAGGGATCACGTGTTCCCCATTAATCTGTGATGAAGCTACACTTCATTTTTACCATAATACAGGAGGGAAGGGCTGTTCTGCTCTTGTAGTGCTCGCTAATTGAGTTATACGCCTTGTCTTTAAATCGAGTTAGGCTTCAGCTATCGTCTCATCCATTAAAATATAGAGGGAATTCACAATATGCTCAATTACTTAAAGCTGGCACGCGTTCTGCGAATACGGAACAATCGGTGGCGGTGGGGAGGGGGAATCCCAAGCGGACCGTTTTGCTTTCTGTCCGGTTAATTAACTCACCTACAAATTAGAGCTGGAGAAGGGAGAATTAAGATATTGTTGGAGTTCTTTTTTTTTTTTTTTTTTTTCTCCTTAATTCTCTTTGTGCTGCTGAGATGTGTGTAATAGATGATCTTATATAAAATGCATCGCCTGCCAGATGTTTTAGCATTGATTAAAGATTTAAAGGGATGTATATTTCCCAAGGCTTCGAGGGGTTATTGCTTTCCTAGATTAATGACAGCACCGTCAGGATCGCAGAGATCTATATCTTAATCAAACGGCACTCTGGAAGCAAACAGCATGTTAAAGACGAGGAGGTAGTCAAATAAATACAGTTATGCTATTAAACGTGTACGTGGGATTAATTACTGGAGATCTCAGTCAAATGTGAAGAAAATAAAACTGATTGCAGGGGGTTATAGTGTGCTGTCATCTGCCGTTCCTTTTGCTGTGAACAAAGTCCTTCCTCTTGTCTGCGTCTCCCATGACCCACCTTTCTTCCACCCAGAACAGTGTGACACTATTCTCCGAGTATGACATTGTTACTTCAAAGCACATCACTCCCTCCTGACTAATTCTTGTGCTATTTAAAGTGGAGTTACAGCCAAAACCTTTTCTAAAGTGATCCTATCAACACAGTCTAACCAGGAAGTAAGGGGACATCTCTCTAACTGGGACACTGACAGCAAAAAAGGCCTCCACTATGAGGAATACAAAGGTTTCACCTTAAAGAGTTGATAAACCCCGGACCCTGCATTCACTATATTTGGTCTTCCAGGACCCCGCATTCACTATATCTGGTCTCTCAGAACCCTGCATTCACTATATCTGGTCTCCCCGGACCCTGCATTCACTATATCTGGTCTCCCCGGACCCTGCATTCACTATATCTGGTCTCCCCGGACCCTGCATTCACTATATCTGGTCTATCAGAACCCTGCATTCACTATATCTGGTCTCCCCGGACCCTGCATTCACTATATCTGGTCTCCCCGGGCCCTGCATTCACTATATCTGGTCTCCCCAGGCCCCGCAATCACTATATCTGGTCTCCCCGGGCCCTGCATTCACTATATCTGGTCTCCCCGGGCCCTGCAATCACTATATCTGGTCTCCCCGGACCCTGCATTCACTATATCTGGTCTCCCCGGACCCCGCAATCACTATATCTGGTCTCCCCGGTCCCTGCATTCACTATATCTGGTCTCCCAGGACCCTGCATTCACTATATCCGCTCTCCCCGGACCCTGCATTTACTATATCCGCTCTCCCCGGACCCTGCATTCACTATATCCGCTCTCCCCGGACCCTGCATTCACTATATCCGGTCTCCCAGAACCCTGCATTCACTATATCTGGTCTCCCCGGACCCTGCATTCACTATATCCGCTCTCCCCGGACCCTGCATTCACTATATCCAGTCTCCCCGGACCCCGCATTCACTATATCCGCTCTCCCCGGACCCCGCATTTACTATATCCGCTCTCCCCGGACCCCGCATTCACTATATCCGCTCTCCCCGGACCCCGTATTCACTATATCTGGTCTCCCCGGACCCTGCATCCACTATATCTGGTCTCCCCGGACCCCGCATTCACTATATCCGCTCTCCCGGGACCCTGCATTCACTATATCTGGTTCTCCCACAGTACACAGAACGTGGAAATGCAATCATTTTAGTAAACATAAAATGCTAAATAAATTTTTTTCATCAGCAGTATATAGCAGTCTTATGACCTTTATTAGTGTCCATCTGAGCACTGGTTAATCTTCTAGGAGAAGTTTTCATTCTACTCTGGCTGCATGACATGCAACATGCACCCTTCCAAAGAAAAAAAAAACTCTCTAGCAATACACACCAAACTGAGCATGTGAAGACTTGCCACTGCTGCTCTAACTATTGGTAGATTGATTGGGGACAGTAAAAGAAGGTCAGGATGACCCTAAACTTCTTTACAGGGCTTTTTTTTCTCAAGAAAATAGATGCAGGTCCTCCCTCCTTCCAAGTCATCCTTTTTTTCCTCCGAGCACCATCCCTTCGTTCCACCCCCAACCCACCTCCCAGTACCACTCCTTTTAGAGAAAACAGAGCCAAGTATAATTTTTTAGTGCTAAGTAATTTGTATGGAATTTGTTAATGTTAACAAGAAAAGCAGTAAAATAGATTTTCTGCAGCTCCCAGCAACAATAAATCCCCTCATCAACAATAGATTCCCTCATTAACAATAAATCCCCCATCAACAATAGATTCCCTCATTAACAATAAATCCCCCATCAACAATAGATTCTCCCATTAACAATAAACCCCCCATCAACAATAGATTCCCTCATTAACAATAAATCCCCCATCAACAATAGATTCTCCCATTAACAATAAACCCCCCATCAACAATAGATTCCCTCATTAACAATAAATCCCCCATCAACAATAGATTCTCCCATTAGCAATAAATCCCCCATCAACAATAGATTCTTCCATTAGCAATAAATCCCCCATCAACAATAGATTCTCCCATTAGCAATAAATCCCCCATCAACAATAGATTCTCCCATTAGCAATAAATCCCCTCATCAACAATAGATTCTCCCATTAACAATAAATCCCCCATCAACAATAGATTCCCTCATTAACAATAAATCCCCCATCAACAATAGATTCCCTCATTAACAATAAATCCCCCATCAACAATAGATTCTCCCATTAGCAATAAATCCCCCATCAACAATAGATTCTTCCATTAGCAATAAATCCCCCATCAACAATAGATTCTCCCATTAGCAATAAATCCCCCATCAACAATAGATTCTCCCATTAGCAATAAATCCCCTCATCAACAATAGATTCTCCCATTAACAATAAATCCCCCATCAACAATAGATTCCCTCATTAACAATAAATCCCCCATCAACAATAGATTCCCTCATTAACAATAAATCCCCCATCAACAATAGATTCTCCCATTAGCAATAAATCCCCCATCAACAATAGATTCCCTCATTAACAATAAATCCCCTCATCAACAATAGATTCCCCCATTAACAATAAACCCCCCATCAACAATAGATTCCCTCATTAACAATAAATCCCCCATCAACAATAGATTCTCCCATTAGCAATAAATCCCCCATCAACAATAGATTCCCCCATTAACAATAAATCCCCCATCAACAATAGATTCCCCCAATAACAATACACCCCCCCCATCAACAATAGATATCCCATCAACAATAGACCCCCTGCAACAAATTGCCCTCCCCTGCAACAATAAATCCATCCCAAGAACAATAAACTTCCGCCAGAAACAACAGATCTCCCAGCAGCCACCATTAATAGACCGTCCAACAGCCTCCGTCAACAGTAGATCCCTCCCGGCAACCACTGACCCCCCCAGCAACATAAGACCTCCACCCAGTAACAATAGACCCCTACCGCAACAATATAGCCACCCCAGCAACAACATATCCCCCAGCAACCAGCATCAATGGACACTCCAGCAGCCCAGCACCCTTTGCCATTACATACATTTATTGGAGGTGCCAGAACTGCGCTCCTGATTAAAAACGGCCCTGCTTCATAGTATATGTGCCAGAGGCTGCCTTATCATCCCTTCAGACTGGACAGCAGGTGTGTGCTCAGTCCTTACGGCCTGTGACACCATCAGGGTTATGAGCCACCTTAGCTGGATGTCAGGCAGCGGGATCCATGAGGAACAACCTGTCTTCCAAAAGTATCATTGGGCTGAAACAGATTGAAGACCTCCCAAACACAACGTCAAGGCAAGCTCAGATGAGGGGAATGGCATTTATGCTGAGGCTCCCCTTCACCTCAAGAGATAAATAAAAATTGTTAGTGGGGATTCATTTTAAAGAAGTCACCTTCCTAGTCTGCAGAAGATACTGTTGCTTAGTTACTACAATGGTGCTCCTTCTTTGAAATCTGTCACAATACGAGGAACATTTATGGTCAACGTCTCAAGAGCAGACCTTACTGAGCATGAGAAATCTGACAACTTGGATTAACATTCTGCAAGCCTCAGTAAGTGTAAAGATGTTTTTTTTTGTAAAAATATGAACTACATATGTAAAGAGCTTGACAAATAATCGTAGCTCATTCATTGAGTCAAGCAGAAAATTCTACCTCGGGCATAACTTCCTGTTTTGGGACTTAAATCCCTCTGCCACGCTTTCCTCTGCAATCCTCTATTGTAGTTCTGCTGAATTCTGTATAAACCAATGTACTCCTTATATCACACAGGTTTTTATATTGCTGCAGGAAAAGTGGTGATGAGAGGAAGTCATTGGTGTAGTCAAATCTATGTAAAATCAAGAGATAAAAATGAAAGAGATGAAATCAAGAGATAAAACCTTTGTCATGTTTTTATTGGTCCCTGCATCCTTTCTCGGGAGATTCAACCTCCCTATGTGATTCTGGATACGGCTGTCTCCAGAAGAGAACAGGATGGGAAATCCAAAATTTGTTACAGGAACAGAAATACAGAAAGAATATTCTAATGATGACACTTGTTTGGGTGACACCTATCTAAAGAAAGAAATGCCCTTGTTTTACAGTGATCTCATCTTTCTTACTGCCGTGTCTCTGGGAAGCTGAAAAAAAAACAAACCAGAGAGGGGTCTTAACCGTTCCATACTTTATCCAAAACTAAAATGAACAGTTTGGTCTTGTGTTCCCTTTCTGGCTGATGTTGGATGTATTTTATTTTAGAAATAGTAGAGTGTTGTACCCACGGATTTTTGTCTAAGAGAATAGGTGAAGGCACCCACATCCCCTCCCCCCCAGTACAGAGCTCTCTCCCACCCACCAGTACAGAGCCCCCCACACAAAACACAGGGCTCTCCCTCCATGCCGCAGTACAGAGCTCCCCCTCACAGTGCAGGGCTTTTCCCAATCTCACCCCTTCCCACCCAGTACAGAACTCTCTTCCCCACCCACCAGTAAAGAACCCCCCTCCACAACTCAGAGCTCCCCCCAACTGTACAGAGCTTTCCCTTCATTCCTCCGCTTCCCACTCAGTACAGAGATCTCCCCCACCCCCCAGTACAAAGCTCCCTCTCACAGTACAGAGCTTTTCCCCCATTCCTCCCCCTATCCTACCTAGTGCAGAGCTCTCCACCTGACCCTTCCCTCACACAGTACAAAGTGCCCCCCACAGCATGGAGCTCCCCCTCCACAACATTACCTTGAGTACAGAGCTCCCTCTCACAGTACAGAGTCCCCCCCTCCATTCCTCCCCCTTTCACCCAAAAAAGAGCCCCCCCCACAACCCCTCCCTCACACCCTACAACACCTCCCCCAGAGCTCCTCCCACAGTATAGGTCACTCCTTCAATGCCTTTCCCTCCAGTACAGAGCTCCCTCTCACAGTACAGGGCTTTCCCCCCACCCCCCAGAACAGAGCTCCCCCTCACAGAATAGAACATTCCCTCCATTCCTCCCCTTCCCACCCAATACAGAGCCCCCCCACACACACACCCTTGCCTCACACAGCACAGAGCTCCCCCAACAATATAAAGCACTCCCTCTACGCCCTTCCCCCCAGTACAGAACTCCCCCCCACACACACACCCTTGCCTCACACAGCACAGAGCTCCCCCAACAATATAGAGCACTCCCTCTACTCAATTCCCCCCAGTACAGAGCTCCCCCCCACCACAAACCCTTGCCTCACACAGCACAGAGCTCCCCCAACAGTATAGAGCACTCCCACTACTCCCTTCCTCTCAGTACAGAGCTCCCCCCCTTCCTTCACAGTACAAAGCTGTCCCACCACTCTCCTGAGAGTGCTAGGTAGAAGTCCTTGGCGAGGTCTGCAGGAGAAGCAGTGAGGGTGATGCTGCTCAAAGAAGCCCATTGTCACTGCTAAACAAAGAAGGCGGGAGAGGAAGTGAGCAGTGCAGAAACATTCTCTACCAGCTTCTGTGTTTATCACTGACAAGTCAGTGAGGACAAGGCAGCGCCAGAGGTGAAAGAACAGAGTACTGACGTGTTTCAACTGAAAAAAAAGCCCTGGCAGTATCATGTTAGCCATCGACTCATGCAGAAAGTCTGAAGTATAAGCCCTGGCAGTACCATGTTAGCCATCAACTCACGCAGAAAGTCTGAAGTATAAGCCCTGGCAGTACCATGTTAGCCATCGATTCACACAGAAAGTCTGAAGTATAAGCCCTGGCAGTACCATGTTAGCCATCGATTCACACAGAAAGTCTGAAGTATAAGCCCTGGCAGTACCATGTTAGCCATCGATTCATGCAGAAAGTCTGAAGTATAAGCCCTGGCAGTACCACGTTAGCCATCGACTCATGCAGAAAGTCTGAAGTATAAGCCCTGGCAGTACCATGTTAGCCATCGATTCATGCAGAAAGTCTGAAGTATAAGCCCTGGCAGTACCACGTTAGCCATCGACTCATGCAGAAAGTCTGAAGTATAAGCCATTCCCTTTATGGGCTAACTTGAGTTATTAAGGATTCAAGCTTTCCGGATAACTCTGATCACTTCATTAGAAATGAATGAACATATATGGTTACATATTCTTTCTGATCTCTATGAATAGTAAGTTGGCCTGGACTTGTATTATGCTAGAATATTGTCTCTCTGAAAAATGTGTTAATCTTTACCATCCTAGAAAGTTGTGAGGTATGCTGGCAGCTGAAGGGTCATCGCTGGTAAAGTCTCTGCATGCATCAGATAGAGATGTGCTTGAATTAAATGCTTTGTGGGTTTCCTCCAGGTACTATGGTTTCCTCCCATACTCCAAAGACATGCTGGGAGGTTAATTGGCTCCTGTCTAAATTGTCCCTAGTATGTGTATGTATGAATGTGAGTCAGGGACCTTAGATTGTACACTCCTTGAGGGTTAGGGACCTTAGACTGTACACTCCTTGAGGATTAGGGACCTTAGATTGTACACCCCTTGAGGGTTAGGGACCTTAGATTGTACACCCCTTGAGGGTTAAGGACCTTAGATTGTACCCCTCGAGGGTTAGGGACCTTAGATTGTACACCCCTTGAGGGTTAGGGACCTTAGATTGTATGTCCCTTGAGGGTTAGGGACCTTAGATTGTACGCCCCTTGAGGGTTAGGGACCTTAGATTGTACGCCCCTTGAGGGTTAGGGACCTTAGATTGTACACTGCTTGAGGGCTAGGAACCTTAGATTGTACGCCCCTTGAGGGTTCGGGACCTTAGATTGTACGCCCCTCGAGGGTTAGGGACCTTAGATTGTACGCCCCTCGAGGGTTAGGGACCTTAGATTGTACCCCTTGAGGGTTAGGGACCTTAGATTGTATGTCCCTTGAGGGTTAGGGACCTTAGATTGTACGCCCCTTGAGGGTTAGGGACCTTAGATTGTACACTGCTTGAGGGCTAGGAACCTTAGATTGTACGCCCCTTGAGGGTTCGGGACCTTAGATTGTACGCCCCTCGAGGGTTAGAAACCTTAGATTGTACGCCCCTCGAGGGTTAGGGACCTTAGATTGTACGCCCCTTTAGGGTTAGGGACCTTAGATTGTACGCCCCTCGAGGGTTAGGGACCTTAGATTGTACACCCCTTGAGGGTTAGAAACCTTAGATTGTACGCCCCTCGAGGGTTAGGGACCTTAGATTGTACACCCCTTTAGGGTTAGGGACCTTAGATTGTACGCCCCTTGAGGGTTGGGACCTTAGATTGTACGCCCCTTGAGGGTTGGGACCTTAGATTGTACGCCCCTTGAGGGTTAGGGGCCTTAGATTGTACGCCCCTTGAGGGTTAGAGACCTTAGATTGTACGCCCCTTGAGGGTTAGAGACCTTAGATTGTACACCCCTTGATGGTTAGGGACTGATGTGAATGTACAATGTAAAGTGCTGCGTAAATTGACAGCACTATATAAGTACCTGAAACAAAAAAAAAAAAAAAAAATTCCTTTCTCAAAATGCTCGCCTCCCTGGTTCTTGTTTATGGGTGGCTCCGTCCCCTTACAAGGTCCCGTAGAGCCGCCTCTTGTGCAAGCCCCCAGCTGACACTACAAAGGAGCTATATGTCTCCTTACATCCACAGCAACTGATAGCTCCAGTAGAAAGCCACTCCCCAACTCCAGCTCCAAGCAAGTGATGGACAGTGGCTGGAGCCTGTGGTGTCCCCAATGCATTGTGCATGTAAAGTACACGGGGGGTTGATTTACTAAAGGCAAATAGACTGTGCACTTTGCAAGTGCAGTTGCTCCAAAGCTTAGTAAATGAGGTGAAGCTTCACTTTGGAAAGAGTACTGAGTCAAGGACAATAAAATAACAGCATTTTTGCTTGTACGTGATTGGATGAAGGCAGTCAGCAAAGCTTGCCTAGGGCAGCACAAAACCTAAATACACCACTGCCCCTCCCCCGGCCTCAGTTGTTGGCAGCAGAGAGAACAGAACTACAGATCCTGCACCTCTTTGTGCAGCTGCAGCACTCCCTGGTCTCAGCATTCACCAGACTCTGGCAGCTGACTCCAGTCCTCCTCTAGTCCTCCTCCAGACCCTGCACTTTCTGCTTCCCAGCTCCGCCCCCCTCCTCAAACAGCAACACATATAAAGGGGGGCGCAATGTGATGTAAGAGACGGTGGGGGACTCTTGACTTCTGATGGTGGGGGGACTTTTGACATCTGATGTAAGGGGAGGGATGGGGTACTGTGGACATCTATTCTTACAGATTACAACCGACCCTCCGAGGGCAACCATAACGCTGATGTGGCCTGCGATGAAATTGAGTTTGCTACCCTTGCTGTACAATATCACATGTTGCGTTTTTCCCTCATTAAATGTCACTCATACAAATGGATACAGGGTTTACAACATCGGAGGCATCACATTCTGTTCTGCACAGAACATCTGATTGATTAAATTGTAGTTTTTGCAGCCTTACCTAGCCAGGAGCTGCCAGGAGAATAATTGTAATATGATATTTAAGTAAACCAGTCATCGCACTATATATCTTGTGTGTATTGGCCTGGAGAAGTACAACGAGGGGAATTTAAAGGAGGGGCTGCGGACGTGAACAGCAATCCTAAACGCCTTTAATAAGCCGCTATGTACATTCTGCTTTATTAAATGTAAATGGATGTCAGTAAGTGAAAAGCAGTAATGTAGTACAATTTAATAAGGAAAGGGAAGCAGCTTTTCTCATACTTCATTGTGAAAGCTACTCGATAGAAACACAGTTTAAAGTTTCGGTTTCCAAGACTCTTTTTTTTTTTCTAACTAGAACTCTGGCTTAAAAAAAAAAAGCAATTTTTAACATTAAATAGAGCAAATACCTAAATGAGGAAGTGAGGAGCACATGGTGGGGGGGGGCAGAAGATTGTTAGTATGGGAGTGACACAGGGAGCAGCCACTAACGTGAGAAGGACAGGGATAGCCTTTCCACTGGTTGCACCAATAAGCAGGTTATGTGTATGACCGTACCTGAGATGGAGGTTGCAGAACACTTCCTGGCAGCTAACAGACATTTTTTTGAATATGAAGTTCAGGTATGGTGTTTTTTACATAGTTATATTACTGCAGCTTGGATTATATCTTACCATACCATTGAATATAAATGCGGAATCTGATTCTCATGAAAAAAAAAAATCTATTTATTGCATGTCCAATAGGAATAAAAAAAAAGATCCAATGCCCAAAAACCTGCTAGCGCATTTCAGCCCTTACAGGCTTTAGTCCATACCATACCAGTGGGCACAGGGATGGCCCAAAGTGATGGCAGAGCAGGGGTGGACTGACAACTCATGGGGCCCCAGGGCAATAGGGGATCATGGGGCCCCTGTGTCCTCGCCCACACCCAAAAAAGCCTATGAAAAAGCCAATGAAAGGTACCAGGGGCATCTCATGGGGCCCCCTACTGACCCTGGGTCCTTGGGCAGTGCCCGAGTGCTTGAATGGTCAGTCCGTCCCTGCCTGTGGGAACCCCAGGAAACCAGGAAATCACTGTATTTGGCACCTCTACTACAGTAATCTCCACTATCTTCTGGGTCCCACGCATTTCAGCCCTTACAGGCTTTAGTCCATACCATACCAGTGGGCAGGGGCAGACTGACAAATCATGGGGCCCCCGGGCAATAGGGGATCATGGGGCCCCTGTGTCCTCGCCCACACCCAAAAAAGCCTATGAAAAAGCCAATGAAAGGTATCAGGGGCATCTCATGGGGTCCCCTACTGACTCTGGGTCCTTGGGCAGTGCCCGAATGCTTGAATGGTCAGTCCGTCCCTGCCTGTGGGAACCCCAGGAAACCTGGAAATCACTGTATTTGGCACCACTACTACAGTGATCTCCACTATCTTCTGGGTCCCGTGCCAATTGGCTACCCTGCTGCATTGAGAACACAGGAGGTTGGCCACTTGGCATGGGTACCATTTAGGGGACACTTTTATTCAATGAATACAATGCATACTCTGAACGAAATGAGGAGGTGCGGCGGTGATGTTACAATCTCATCCAACCAGAGAACACTTTACACCATTGAGAAAAGTGTTCTCTGAGAGATGCTAGTGCTGAGCGAGTGACCTACTGTGTTCATTAAATTGTTACTAAACCCACAACAGTACAATCAATCTGTAGATGCAGTAAAGCATCCTTGTTATACTCACTGTGGAACCTTTGCATTTTGTAAAAAGTCGGTTTGATCCTATTTTTGCTGATCCTCCCCTTCTTCTACTGTCCCCAATCCATCTGCTGATAGTACAGAGCAGCACTGGCAAATCTGCACATGCTCTGTTTCATGTGTATTGTTAGAGGTTTTTTTTTGGGAGGGTGCATGTGATCAGCACTGTCAAGACAGAGGGTCAGGGGTCATGCAGCCTCACAGGACAGTCAGAGAAGACTGAAAACTCCTACAAGATTACCCAGTGTTCTACTGGACACTGATAGAAGTCACAAGACTGCTATATACTGCTGATGAGAAAAGGTATTTAGCAGTTTATATTTACTAAAATGATTGCATTTCCATGTACTGTGTACTGTGGGAGACCAGATATAGTGAATGCAGGGTCCGGGGAGAGCAGATGTAGTGAATGCGGGGTCTGGGGAGAGTGGAAATAGTGAATGCAGGGTCCGGGGAGAGCGGATATAGTGAATGCAGGGTCCAGGGAGAGCGGATATAGTGAACGCAGGGTCCGGGGAGAGCGGATATAGTGAATGCAGGGTCTGGGGAGAGCGGATATAGTGAATGCAGGGTCCGGGGAGACCAGATATAGTGAATGCGGGGTCCGGGGAGACCAGATATAGTGAATGCAGGGTCTGGGGAGACCAGATATAGTGAATGCAGGGTCTGGGGAGACCAGATATAGTGAATGCAGGGTCTGGGGAGACCAGATATAGTGAATGCAGGGTCCTGGGAGAGCGGATATAGTGAATGCAGGGTCTGGGGAGAGCGGATATAGTGAATGCAGGGTCTGGGGAGAGCGGATATAGTGAATGCAGGGTCCGGGGAGACCAGATATAGTGAATGCGGGGTCCGGGGAGACCAGATATAGTGAATGCAGGGTCTGGGGAGACCAGATATAGTGAATGCAGGGTCTGGGGAGACCAGATATAGTGAATGCAGGGTCTGGGGAGACCAGATATAGTGAATGCAGGGTCCTGGGAGAGCGGATATAGTGAATGCAGGGTCTGGGGAGAGCGGATATAGTGAATGCAGGGTCTGGGGAGACCAGATATAGTGAATGCAGGGTCTGGGGAGACCAGATATAGTGAATGCGGGGTCCGGGGTTTAGTAACACTTTAAACAGTAGGGCAGTCACTCCACACAGGTCCCAGAAGCTAGTGGCGATCACTGGAGTAGCGGTGCCTATGACAGTCATTTCCAGCTTCCACTAGGCCCCCACAGGTATGGTATATACATAGCTCTACTGGCCTAAGCTGGAGCAATGTAACTATGTAAATATTATCCGTACCTAAACTTTAATTTTAATCAACACACTTTTGGATTGAACTTGATGTCAACTGTCAAGAGAAACATTCTTCTTGTTCCTAGGGGGTCTATGTATAAATGTTTTCATGCAAGATTTATGTAACTTTTACCCAGGATTCACATGTTTTCAATGCAGTCCAATTAGAAAAATGTGTAAATTCTGGGTGACAATTGTGTGACTCTTGCATGAAAACATTTCTAGATAAATATATTCAATTTTTTTTTCTCAGAGAATAGATGCCGGTACTCCCCCTTCCCTGTCACCCCTTGCCTCCACCACCTACCCACCTCTGAGCACCATCCCTTGGTACCACCCCCTACCCACTTCCAAACACCATTCCTTGGTACCACCCCCTACCCACCTCCAAGCAGCATCCCCAGTACCAATCCCTACCCACCTTTCAGTACCGCCTCTTTTAGAGAATACAGAACCAACTATAATTTTGTGGTGCTAAGTAATTTGTATGGAATTTGTTAGTGATAACAAGAAAAGCAATAAAATAGGTCCCCTGCAGTCAACAGCAATGGACTCCTCAAACAACAATAGGTACCCACAGCAACATTAGACCCCCCCCCCAGAAACAACAGACCCCCTAGCAACAATAGGTCCCCCAAAAAAAAGATGAGTTTTCCATCAGTTTGCATCAGTTTTTACATCCACTACCAATGTAAAAACGGATGCAAAACTGGACCGTTTGTCCATTTACATCTGTTCCATTTTTCTAACGGAACAAAAATAGGGCTTTGATTTGTTCCAAAAAATGGATTTTGATGGATGCGGATGTAAACGGATTTAAATGAATAATCATTCATTTACATCCGTTTTTCCATAGAGATGCATTGATGTCCGTTTTTCATCCATCAATGGAACGCCCATGTAAAAGGGGTCTTAGGAGAGAGAGATGCAAGGAAGCTTTGGGGGGGTTGGAGTTGGGGTTGCACACTGTTCATAGCCCACCCCTGAACCCTGCATTCTATATGTAGAGCAACCCTAAACCCTACACTCTGTATGTAGAGAACCCCCAAACCCTGCATTCTGTACATAGAGATCCTCAAAGGGACTGGCAGGAACACCAGGGATTTCACACCAAGGAAGCAATACAAAGAGAACAGGATACTTCTTCATACAAGTACATGGAAGAGCAGGAACATATCAGGAATAGGAAATGTTGGGTTTACATATTCTTTAATGACAGGTTCTATGCTAAAACTACCCAATACAAGTAATCTATTCTGGAACGTAACTGCTGCTTGAAGAACATCTACACAAATCCCAATTATCATCATTCAGAGAGTCCCGTGTTCCTCCTTCCAGTCCGCTCTTTCATTCTGTGGTATAATTTGGGTCGGGCGGGGAACTTATAATCGAACAGTCCGTGCCTTCAGGTCAGCAAGTCACTAGCTAGACAAAAAGGCAAGTCAAGAATCTCATCCTGTAAATCCTTGACAGAGATCCACAAATTGCGATAAAAAAATGAAAGGATTTTAATATAAAAGCCAACAAAAGCAAGAATCGCTGAATGAAAGAAGAGACTTCGTCTCTTTAGAGGAAGTTAAACCTTCATTTTAAATGAAAAAAATCACTTTTAACAAAGGCCGTCTTCTTCAGGCCATAATGATAACATGAATGAATCTCTGCAGTCTTCTCTTTCAGAAGTGCTTTTCCCTCTTTTCTTTATGAGCGATCACTAGGCAATAAAAGCTCGGAATAGAGGAGCAGAATATATTTGAATTAACCTTGCTGGCGGCATATAATACGGGCCAATCTATTTTTGTAAATCGTTACCTAACTCCAACAGCTGTCGTATTTAGGAGTTAGCTTGTAGCGGCAGAAAGCATATTTGGCGTACGTTAAAAGGAAAAAAAAGACAAAAATAAAAGCCATACATATTCCTAATGTATAAAATACTTGGTAATCTTTCTTTTTCTTTTGTTGCTTCTTTTCCCTTTTCCCTTCCCCTATTATTGCACTTTCCTTTCCCTTTCTTCTCTTCTATACTTTCCTCTTTCTATTTACCATTCCTATTCCCTTCCTTAACCTTTTCCTTCCTTCTCTTATCTCTCCTGTTCTTACCTAAGTTTTCTTTCCTTTCCTTATTTCCTTTTTTTCTTCCTCCCTTTTCCCTTTCTTTCATTCTCCTTGCTTTTTCTTTTCCCTTTTCTTCCTCTTCTCCTTTCTTTTTTGCTTCCTATCCCTTTAGCTTTTCCTTTCTCTTCCCTTCCCCTTTCCTTTTTCCTATTCCCTTCATTAACCATTTCCCTTCTTGCTCTTATTTTTCCTGTTCTTGCATTCTCTTTTTCCTTTTTTTCCTTTCTCTTCCTTTCCCCTTTTCCCATTCCTATTCCCTTTAGTAACTATTTCTTTTCCTTCTCTTATCTTTCCTTTTCTTACATCCTCTTTCTTTTCTTTCCTTTTTTTTCCTTCCCTACCCTTCCCTTTTCCCTTTCCTTCTACCTCTCATTTCTTTTTTTCTTTCCATCCCATTCCATTGCTTTTCCTTTTCCTTTCTCTTTTCGTACCCTTTTCACTTTCCTATTCCCTTCATTAACCATTTCCATTACTTTTCTTATCTTTCCTGTTCTTACATTCTCCCTCTCTCTCTGTCCTTGTTTTCCTTTCTTTTCCATTTCCCTTTTCTTGTTCCTATTCCCTTAAATGACTATTTCTTCCTTCTCTTTCCTTTCTTCCCTTTTTCTTACATTTTCTGTCTTTTCTTTCCTTTGTTTCCTTCCCTTTTCCTCTTTCCTTTCCCTTTTCATTTCACCCTTTCTATCCTCTTCCCCTTTCTTTTTCCTCTTTTCATCCTTTCACATTTTCTTTTCTTTTCCTTTCCTCTTCCCCTCTCATTTTCCCATTCCTATTGAGTTCCTTAACTTTTTTTTATTCCCCTTTCTTAATTTTTCTTTCCTTTTTCTCTTCCTTTCTATCCCCTTCCTATTTCCTTTCCATTTCTTTCCCCTTTTCTTTTTCATTTCTTCCCCTTCGTGTTAGCTTTTCATTCCTCTTTCCTTTGTTTTTTGTTTTTCCGTTCCTTTCCTTCTCTCTTCCTGTCTTAATTTTTATTTTCCCCCATTTTTATTTGGCTTTCAAAACTCCTGCATATCTCAATCAAATTGTTGTTTTTTTTTTTGCTTTAGAATCTTTAGATCATATCATGCTTCTGTTGGTGATATGTGACAGAGATAAAGAAGCTTGCTACCAGGGTTAAAGATAGCAAGTCATGGTTCCACAGTGTGCAGTTCTGTCAGATTTTATTAAGGCTTCATGTTTAATTTCCTGATACTGTATATACAGTATATATATTACAGTTCAATAGTATTGGCCCTAATGATTGTTTTAAAATAACAAGATATAAACTGGAATTCCCTGTTAATCGCTGTTAAAGTAGTATGAAGAATAAAACAGGAGCGGGGCCAATAGGTGCCTAATCTCGTTATCACAATCTAAACTGCCCCGTAATCTAGATAATTTGTATTGATCATCCTGTGCATAAGTAGAGAATCAACAATAGATGACAATATCCAGAATAAGCAAAGCTGCGAGGTTAGGGCAACAAAGCAGCGGAGACCAAGCTCCTTCTCTTGTGTGAGGTCCATTGATTAAATCTGCCGGGTAGCGGGAGTAATCCATTTATGAATCAAAGGTCACATGACCCGCACATGGCTCAATACCCCCCACTTGTATGAACGCAGCAGTTCCTTAATTAAACAGAAGTGCGTGTGGATCAAAGTTAGTTTAATGCTCAGATAGGTGCATCTCAGAATTCCAGAGATATCCAAAGTGGCAGGTTTGTCGATACTAGTCCCAAAATAATATGTCCCACTTTATTATTCTGCTACTAATGATCAGTCTGCTTTCGATAACAATTTGCATCAGTGCATATAATAATATTTGCATACACCTCTAAAGTGAACAGCCATTCAAGATAAATGATACCATAGGAGTGTGACTTACTTGACTGTGAGCCCCTCCTGTTGGTGACGTTAATTAAAATTCTATTCAAGTATACATTCTTAACTTAAAGTGGTTGTAAACCTATGAAATGAAAAATGAGCAAAGCACATCCTCCTAGTGTGTACTTGCCTCAATCCAAAGCTTCTAGAGTGGTTCCTATCTGTTCTTACTTCCCTCTTCTATCTGCATGACACACCTCTGACAGGTTATGGGTTATGCCGACACCGCCAAACCCATGGGATAGCCCTGCCCTACCTCCAGCACACAGCCTTAGCTGTGCATGTTTCCTTATGAGGCTGTGCGCGGTGGGGGGAGGTGTGTCCATTCCCTCTACTTAGGTCTCAGATTACACTCAGCTTCCTGCTCTATGCTGTGCTGTGTGTGACATGAGATCCCTGCCCCCTGCTGTGTAAAATGTATGCTTTACGAGTATATAGAGGAGAGGCAAACAGGTACAACATATATATAGAAGGATTTGTTTCCTCTCTGTGTATCACCTGAGGCCAGTCACTTCACTGGGTATATGGAAAGGTTTACAACCACCTTGAAAAGTTTGTTCTTTTACTCTCAGAATTCTCCAAATTACTTTTTTTTTTCTTGCTGCTGTAATTTGACTTCCTCGTAGAGGGTGGCTACTTTTGTTCTCCATGGACCCACTGAATGTTGGAATGTAGGCACCCTCTCTTGCTTGATCCTAAGATTGACTATGTGTTTATAGTGTGTATAAAGCAGTGCATGGGACTGCTACTAATGTGTACCACTCATTCCAGACAAATGAAAGTGAGGGGGGAAAAGGAGAGGTAATGTCCTCTATGAGCTCCCGAACAAGAAGGCAGAAAAACACAGTACGAAATTATTTAATGAAAAATAGCTTACAGGGCCAATAGGTAGTGTATGTGTATGGATTATTTTTGGAGGACAAGGATATTGCTTGCTGTCACTTTAAGCACCACTCATCAGACATCTCTCTGCTGTCACTGAAAAAGGGAGGTCTTTTTTCTCTTCAGGGGTGGGGTTGGTCAGGATATTCCATATTTTTTTAGTAACTAAGAGAAACCAGCATCAGAGGGTGCACAGAACAGGCCTTTCTGAGCCCTGTGGTGTCTGATTTAATTGGGATGTTTAAGAACAGGTTCACTTCATCGACCATCTCTACTCCACCACCTCTGGGAATGTCCCACTATCGCTATCTTTTGGAACAAAGTAATAGCTTATATTGCAACATTACATACAATAAAACTGCCTAAAGACCCACTGATATGCCTTTTTGGCCATACTGTGCCAGACGCACCGTCCTCATCCTCTACCATACCACGTCTACCGAAATGGTCCCATATATACCCATTGGTGGCTCGTAGAGCGACTCTTCGAGCTTGGATACAACCATCACCTCAATGCCTCCTCACCATCAAGAAGGCTCTTTTGTCGTTATTTACATTGACGAAGGTGGACACTATTGCTCTCAACTTCCAATCTACGAAACGGTTCTTTGTCCGTTGGAGATGCTATATGGAATATTCTTTTTCCCGTACAGAGCTCATGTTGCATATGCAACCTTTCCAATATACAGACTGGTAAGTGAGAGCGGACCTTTCTAATTCCCTGGGCAAGCTAAGATTCTTGATTCCCAACCGCCCCTTGACTTTCCAATATACAGACTGGTAAGTGAGAGCGGACCTTTCTAATTCCCTGGGCAAGTTAAGATTCTTGATTCCCAACCGCCCCTTGACTTTCCCCTTTCTACAGCATCTGGTCTGCTGGTGTCCTCGTTCACCAGGAACCCATGACCTAACCATGTCAGGTCTAATTCCTCTATTGTGCTTGAGGTCTCCCCATGATTTCTAATTGATGATATGTTGAGAAGCTTCCACTCCTGAGGGTACTAGTAGATAATAGTATTTATCTGGCTGATATTTGGCTCAACAAACCACTTGTTCTTCGATTTCCTTTCTTTTTTGTGATGTTGGACTGTTTTTTCTTTGTTTTCTGTTTTTTTACCCCACTTCCTACTATGTCATATCTGACTGTACTGCTTCATGTAGACTGTTAAACATCTGTCTGTGGCCATCATGGCAAATACTGTACATGTTGTTTTGCCCTAGGCAACACTAAAATTGGGCGCCCTTCCCCCCACCACCTCCACCACCAGCACCCCCCTGGCCCCCGCCACCACTAAAATTGGAAGCCCACTACCAGCATCCCCTGCCCCGGCGCCCGCCACTAAAATTGGGCATCCATCACCAGCACCCCCCCCTCCCGACCCCCACCGTTGCCACTAAAATTGGGTGCCCCCAAACCTCCCACCTCTGCCACTAAAATTGGGCACTCCCTACCACACAAATCCCCCCTGGCCCCTACCGCCGACCGCAGAGAGAGAAAGTTAGTCAAGCACTAACTTTAACCTCTCCGGAGCCAAACCCAGTGTCTTCCTTCCTTGTGCAGGAAGCTTACACCCTCCAGCCTCCTCAGATTCTGTGGCAGAGTCTGACCCGGTCCTCAGGCGGTGCTGCCCCTCCAAAAATTGCCGCCCTAGGCAAATGCCTGATAAAGGGTGTTATTTTATGACAACTTCAGGGGCTCTCTAAGCCACACTGAATGGTCCTGATAAACACAGTGGGGGGCCACACACCAGAGTGGTGTCTGTCATCTACACCAGCCTTTCTCAACCTTCTCAACACAGAGAAACCCTTGAAGTAACCTTCTGGTCTCAGGGGATACTGCTGAAAAATGACTATATCTACAACTCATGGTACATTAGTGTGATGATCGCTAAAAAGATGAATGGTGTCAGTGGGAACCTATGTGAGAAGCAGAAATTGCTCATTGCCCAAGGAACTCCTGGCAACCTCTGGAGGAACCTTGGTTGAGAAACCCTGCTCCACACCATTTCCAATTTTGTGCCTCCACCCTCCTCACTCTGTTGAGCCAATCACAAAGCATTGCACAAGTGATGATCTGAATGGATCAGCAGTGGGAGGGGGGCGGGGGCACAACACTGGAACTAGTGTCCATTATGGACACTGCTGTGATGTATCGAAAGCTGGAAGTGTGGCTCCCCTCTGTACATATCTCTGCAGACTTCTGAGAGCTCCTGAAGTAGTAATAGAATAACATTGTTTATATGTTAATTACAGATGAAAAAAACCACATAAATTGCTTTACCTGTGGTTGGGCTCTACATTAGAGATTCTTTTCTTTCTTTATGATCAAATCTTTGGGGGAATGAATAAAAGCTGATTGTTTTAATCACCCCTGCCAGTGTTAAGTGGTTTGTCTCTTCCATGCAAACTGATATATTCTGCTGGAGAGCTTGTGCTTCTGAAAAACAGACTTGCTAGCTGGATCACCTAAAAAAGGAAACTGATGCAGCCATGACATGTAAGAATTGGTAAGCTGCAATATAATAACTGTTTTCTTTTGGATGTAATGCCTTTTTATTAGGAAAATCTCCTGGCGTTAGCTTTCCATGGTGCTGAAACTTTATGTACAGTTGTACAAATCTGGGGTGTGAACAATAATAAATGTAACCTATAGGTGATCTCATCCAGACCTTTGACTCCGCGGTGCTGTTTTTCTTTGCAGATCTATCAGAGGTGTTGGTTAGTATTCAAGAAAGCATCTAGCAAAGGGCCAAAGCGTCTGGAGAAGTTTTCTGATGAGCGAGCCGCGTATTTTCGATGTTACCATAAGGTAAGTGTTAAATATAATTCAAAATGTGCTCTTCTGTTCACACGGCTTCATACTTTACTGGGTACGCAACAGAGGGCCACTTAAAGTGCAACTCTGGCTAAAACATATTTCTTAGTTTTGGATAGAGTGGTGAAGGGTTAGAGCCCCTGTTCGGTTTGTACTTCGGTACAGTGGTTTGTACAGGGTAGCAATATACTGGCAGCTCATTTCAAATTATTGGGCTGCCTTAACCCCCCTGGCGATATTCCCAAGTGTAGCTCGCGGTAAAGTTTGAGCACCAAAAGGGGTAACAACGAGCTACACTCGGGAATACACTGCAGTGTTGCTTCGGGATTCCCTGCAGCACTTACCTTGTTCTGCGCTCCTGCAATGTCCCCCTGCAGCGTCTCCGGCCAATTCCGGCATCTGTCTTCCGGGTTCCGTTCCCTGCGAGCGTCGGGACGTACGGGGGCCGGAACTGGCAGGAAATTAAAAAATTTAAAAATGTGACATTCACTAAATACACTAAAATCTGATAGAATTCTATTACTGTATCAAACCATTTCACATACATTTTGTCCCGAGTGCTTTGTCCTGTGCCCTGCCTGCAGACTGAGAAATGTCCATGGTGTCCAAAAAGCGTCCCTTTAGGTCAAAAGCGGTTTTAGACCGGCTAGAGAACAGCGATAGTAAATTAGAACCACTTGCAGAATTGAGTGATAATGATTGGTGGGGGAAATTCGTCATCAGACACTGAAAACGATTCTGTGACTGAACTCAGCAATGTGCGAACTTGGCGCTCTATTTCAGATTTCAGTGTTTTTGGTTTGATTATATTATTGAATTAAATTTATTATTATATTATTATTTTTTATGATTATTTATTATATTATAATTTATGATTTCGTGTTTCAAGTTTTATCCTACTCGGGATGTTTACTAGACTCTTGTTTGGGCAGATTTCAGTGAGTTATTCCTAAAAATTACAGGCCTACAATAAAAAAACAACATATTTCCATGCAAAAAAATGGAGGGAGGTTAATGCAACACACGTCAATGTCCAAAGTACCACACATGAACGTGCTGATGATAACTCTCTGCTACAGACCATTGTCGCTTGTCCTGGCCCTGCATGCCATTGCCAACATCCTCCTGCTGAGTATTGCCAGTAGCCTGGCTGTCATGCAGAAGGGAAGTGGTGGGATGGCACTGGGTGCAGCACTGAGAGATGCTCTTCCATGGTCAGTGTGGCTTTGGGAAGCTATAAGGTACAAGAGAGCTGAAGCTACAGTTGGGCTTTTAGTTTGGACCCCAAGTTTGCTGATCATATGCAGAATATATCATTTCTCTGGCTCAGTGACTCCGAAAGTTTTCACATCTTAAATTTAGCATGCAAGCCTGGGAGTATTTTAAAGAGTGCACGACCAAGGAGGAACACATTTCTTTCAGCTGAAGTGTCTTTTATAGTTCATAAACTGATGGCACGATCATAAATCCCGGGCGTACATTAAGCAGCTCACATTTACAGCCATTGGCATGCTAGTGACAACTCGCCAGCGACAGCATGACTATACAGGGCAGAGACATCCACACTTGTCTCCATATGTTGGTCCATCACTGGCCAGATAAGTGAGGCATCCCTCTTATGCCGGCCATAGATGGGTCGAAAATCGATTTTTCGACCCCAAAAAAAAAAAAAATCGGCTGATTTGCGCACCGTTAGTGGGTTAATTGGTCGGCCGTTTTTCTGGGTTTTTGCACATTTTTTTTATCGGGAATGTTGGAAAATTTGGGGCCGATTATGACGATCGGCCGATTTTTCCGGCAAAGATGGGCAAATCAACCGATCGTTTTACTGATAAAAAATCTGTGCATGAGCCGTGCCCTGCAAGAAGAAGAAGAAGGATTCCAGTCCGCTATTATATTTTAGATGAAAAAGTCTTGCGGTTGCAACAAATGTATCCATTTGTATCCAAATAAAAACATCTGTATCCAAATAAAAACATTGTAATCCAAATAATGTATTACAATGTTTTTATTTGGATACAAATGGATACATTTGTTGCAACCGCAAGACTTTTTCCTATAAAATATAATAGCGGACTTGAATTATTCTTCTTCTTCTCCTTTTTCTCCTTCCAAAATAAAGGAATAGAATAGATTCAAACTCGAATAGAAAAGAAAAGAATAGTAAATAAAGGAATAGAATAGAAAATAAAATAATAGAATTGGAAAAAAAAATAGCATAGAACAAAACGGGAAAAATATAACCGTCTTCTGAAATTTGAATAGAATAAATTCAAATTCGAATAGAATAGAAATGAAAAGAATAGAAAATAAAGGAATAGAAAATAAAATAATAGAATATAAAAAAAATAGAGTAAAATAGAAAGAATATAACCGCCTTCTGAAATTTTAGTAGAATAAATTCAAATTTTAATAAAATAGAAAAGAATAGAAAATAAAGGAATAGAAAATAAAATAACAGAATATAAAAAAAAATAGAATAGAATAAAATAGAATATAACCGTCTTCTGAAATTCTAATAGAATAAATTCAAATTCAAATAGAATAGAAAATAAAGGAATAGAATAGAAAATAACAGAATAGAAAAAAAACAATAGAATTGAATAAAAATAGAAAGACTATAGCCGTCTTCCGAAATCTGAAATTTGAACGCCGATTAAAATTTTTTCGCGTTCGAATAAATGAAACTAATTCTGAAACTCAATTCAGCAAATTTAACTTAAAATTATTGAAATACAAATCAAAACAAAACAAATGTGTTCATTCTGCACATGCCTAGGGAGGTTCATTCAGACAGTGAGAGAGAAACGCATGGAAATGGGAGTATTTCCTCTCCTGCATGGGATCTCTTGCCAGCAAGTGTCATTGGACAGCAGGATAGCAACACCTCGCTCATCCCACCAATGAGTGATCGAGGGATGCAGACGGGAGTGTTTCCTTCGCTCCATGAGCACGGCATAGATCCCTGGTCAGCAAGTGTCATTGGACAGCAGGATAGCAACACCTCGCTCATCCCGCCAATGAGGGAGCAAGGCCTGCAGACGGGAGTGTTTCCTTCGCTCCATGAGCACAGCATAGATCCCTGGTCAGCAAGTGTCATTGGACAGCAGGATAGCAACACCTCGCTCATCCCGCCAATGAGTGATCGAGGGATGCAGACAGGAGTGTTTCCTTCGCTCCATGAGCACGGCATAGATCCCTGGTCAGCAAGTGTCATTGGACAGCAGGATAGCAACACCTCGCTCATCCCGCCAATGAGGGAGCAAGGCCTGCAGACGGGAGTGTTTCCTTCGCTCCATGAGCACGGCATAGATCCCTGGTCAGCAAATGTCATTGGACAGCAGGATAGCAACACCTCGCTCATCCCGCCAATGAGGGAGCAAGGCCTGCAGACAGGAGTGTTTCCTTCGCTCCATGAGCACGGCATAGATCCCTGGTCAGCAAGTGTCATTGGACAGCAGGATAGCAACACCTCGCTCATCCCGCCAATGAGGGAGCAAGGCCTGCAGACAGGAGTGTTTCCTTCGCTCCATGAGCACGGCATAGATCCCTGGTCAGCAAGTGTCATTGGACAGCAGGATAGCAACACCTCGCTCATCCCGCCAATGAGGGAGCGAGGCCTGCAGGCGGGAGTGTTTCCTTCGCTCCATGAGCACAGCATAGATCCCTGGTCAGCAAATGTCATTGGACAGCAGGATAGCAACACCTCGCTCATCCCGCCAATGAGGGAGCAAGGCCTGCAGACAGGAGTGTTTCCTTCGCTCCATGAGCACGGCATAGATCCCTGGTCAGCAAGTGTCATTGGACAGCAGGATAGCAACACCTCGCTCATCCCGCCAATGAGGGAGCAAGGCCTGCAGACGGGAGTGTTTCCTTCGCTCCATGAGCACAGCATAGATCCCTGGTCAGCAAATGTCATTGGACAGCAGGATAGCAACACCTCGCTCATCCCGCCAATGAGTGATCGAGGGATGCAGACAGGAGTGTTTCCTTCGCTCCATGAGCACGGCATAGATCCCTGGTCAGCAAGTGTCATTGGACAGCAGGATAGCAACACCTCGCTCATCCCGCCAATGAGGGAGCAAGGCCTGCAGACGGGAGTGTTTCCTTCGCTCCATGAGCACAGCATAGATCCCTGGTCAGCAAATGTCATTGGACAGCAGGATAGCAACACCTCGCTCATCCCGCCAATGAGGGAGCAAGGCCTGCAGACAGGAGTGTTTCCTTCGCTCCATGAGCACGGCATAGATCCCTGGTCAGCAAGTGTCATTGGACAGCAGGATAGCAACACCTCGCTCATCCCGCCAATGAGGGAGCGAGGGATGCAGACGGGAGTGTTTCCTTCGCTCCATGAGCACAGCATAGATCCCTGGTCAGCAAATGTCATTGGACAGCAGGATAGCAACACCTCGCTCATCCCGCCAATGAGGGAGCAAGGCCTGCAGACAGGAGTGTTTCCTTCGCTCCATGAGCACAGCATAGATCCCTGGTCAGCAAATGTCATTGGACAGCAGGATAGCAACACCTCGCTCATCCCGCCAATGAGGGAGCAAGGCCTGCAGACAGGAGTGTTTCCTTCGCTCCATGAGCATGGCATAGATCCCTGGTCAGCAAGTGTCATTCTGCAGCATTTTCGGCCAGCAAGGGATCAATGTATGGAAAGAGGTGAGTATTTTTTCTACCCTTCTTAGCGATCCTGAGTTGCTGTCAGTGACAGTATGGTCGCGGTGCCATGGGCTTTCATCAATTTTTGTTTTTCTTTAGATCAGTGCTGCCATAAGATGCAGCCGGTTGGAATAAAGTTATTCCTTTGAAACTGTGTACAATGTGTAAGAGCGCGCAGCCTTCTGTCTGCCTGCTAAATATAGCCGTGTGCTCCAGTACTAATATATGCCGGAGATTAGTCTTCCCATATGGTGTGCAGCATTAGGAGAATCGAGGCGTTCACAAGACATTTGTTCCGATAACTGCGCAATACGGCCAGCCTTTCAAAACAGGACCTGCTCCAGCGCGCACAAGAGCGGCAACACCGAAATTCTTAGGCAAGGTCGATTTCTTGCCACTCCCATCACCAGTCATTTATTTATTTCAGGTACTTATATAGCGCCGTCAATTTATGCAGAGCTTTATATATATATTGTACATTCACATCAGTCCCTAACCCTCAAGGGGCGTACAATCTAAGGTCCCTGACCCTCAAGGGGCGTACAATCTAAGGTCCCTGACCCTCAAGGGGAGTACAATCTAAGGTCCCTGACCCTCAAGGGGCGTACAATCTAAGGTCCCTGACCCTCAAGGGGAGTACAATCTAAGGTCCCTGACCCTCAAGGGGCGTACAATCTAAGGTCCCTGACCCTCAAGGGGCGTACAATCTAAGGTCTCTAACCCCCAAGGGGAGTACAATCTAAGGTCCCTAACCCTCAAGGGGAGTACAATCTAAGGTCCCTGACCCTCAAGGGGAGTACAATCTAAGGTCCCTGACCCTCAAGGGGAGTACAATCTAAGGTCCCTGACCCTCAAGGGGAGTACAATCTAAGGTCCCTGACCCTCAAGGGGCGTACAATCTAAGGTCCCCGACCCTCAAGGGGCGTACAATCTAAGGTCCCCGACCCTCAAGGGGCGTACAATCTAAGGTCCCCGACCCTCAAGGGGGGTACAATCTAAGGTCCCTAACCCTCAAGGGGCGTACAATCTAAGGTCCCTAACCCTCAGGGGGCGTACAATCGAAGGTCCCTAACCCTCAAGGGGCATACAATCTAAGGTCCCTAACCCTCTAGGGGCGTACAATCTAAGGTCCCTAACTCACATTCATACATACACATACTAGGGCCAATTTAGACAGGAGCCAATTAACCTACCAGCATGTCTTTGGAGTGTAGGAGGAAACCGGAGTACCTGGAGGAAACCCACACAGGTGCAGGGAGAACATGCAAACTCCAGGCAGGTGGTTGGGATTCGAACCAACGACCCGAGTACTGCCAGGCAGAAGTGCTAACCCTTTAGTCACTGTGCTACCCAGTGATTATTTTAGACAGAGATGCTGACCTTCGGTTTCAAAACCCAACTAAATCATAGTCTTTGCCATTGTAAAAGTCTTTCCCAGTCTTTATCCATCATTAAATTTTACCTGGTGATCCTGTCATGAATGGCACTTCCTGTTATGGGGTGGCAACCATCTCCCGATGGTGATTCTGCGTTGTCACTCTGTCATATGTTCCCCTGCTGGAGGCTACAAGCAGCCGTGCTGACACATTGCGCAGACATGTGTTTGTCATTAACACCATCAGAAAGCAACAATGTGTGTAGTGCTATCCCCACAGAGGCCGCTGGTTCTTCCCTAAGGCTAGGTTCACTTATGTGCGGGTGGTGCCGCTGCGAATCCGCACAAAAATCAGTGCAGCCGCACCACCCACACAGAAGAATGCGGACCCACGGGCGGGTGCCATTAGTTCTAACTGGAAATCGCAACCATACTGGAAATAACTCGGTCTACGGGATGTCTTTTTTGAATTTTATTGCTTGAAGAACTTTTTTTTTTTAATAGGGTTTTATTTTTCCAAGTTTTTGCAGTAAACAAAAATACAAAACATGTGATCACCCAATCCACAAAAACATCAAGGCGGTGAGGGCTGCACAGAGCCCGTGGAAATCACAAAGAATAATCACACATAATACAGAAAAGGAGAAAAAAACAAAAAGCAAATCACTGTCTTCAGTCACAGCAAATCCGACTTTGAAATCATGCGAATTCTTTTGAATTCACTTTTTCAAATTCGGATGTCAGTGCGACTGCAGGTACGACTTGGAAATCATCTGTACGACTTGGAAATCATCTGTGCGACTTCAGGTACGACTTGGAAATCATCTGTACGACTTAAGGTACGACTTGGGAAAACATCTGTGCGACTTCAGGTACGATTTGGAAAACATCTGTGCGACTTCAGGTACGACTTGGGAAACATCTGTGCGACTTCAGGTACGACTTGGAAAATATATGTGCGACTTCAGATACGACTTGGAAATCATCTGTGCGACTTCAGGTATGACTTGGGAAAACATCTGTGCCACTTCAGGTATGACTTGGAAAACATCTGTACGACTTCAGGTATGACTTGGGAAAACATCTGTGCGACTTCAGGAATGGCTTGGAAAACATCTGTGCGACTTCAGGTACGACTTGGGAAAACATCTGTGCGACTTCAGGTATGACTTGGGAAAACATCTGTGCGACTACAGGCACTGCTTGGAAAACATCTGTGCGACTACAGGTACTGCTTGGAAAACATCTCTGCGACTTCAGGTACGACTTGGAAAACATCTGTGCGACTTCAGGTATGACTTGGAAAACATCTGTGCCACTTCAGGTACTGCTTGGAAAACATTTGTGCGACTACAGGCACTGCTTGGAAAACATCTGTGCGACTACAGGCACTGCTTGGAAAACATCTGTGCGACTTCAGGTACAGCTTGGAAAATATCTGTGCGACTTCAGGTAGGACTTGGAAAACATCTGTGCGACTTCAGGTATGACTTGGAAAATATCTGTGCGACTTCAGGTACAACTTGGGAAAACATCTGTGCGACTTCAGGTACGATTTGGAAAACATCTGTACGACTTCAGGTACGACTTGGGAAACATCTGTGCGACTTCAGGTATGACTTGGAAAACATCTGTGCGACTACAGGTACTGCTTGGAAAACATCTCTGCGACTTCAGGTACGACTTGGAAAACATCTGTGCGACTTCAGGTATGACTTGGAAATCATCTGTGCGACTTCAGGTATGACTTGGGAAAACATCTGTGCGACTACAGGCACTGCTTGGAAAACATCTGTGCGACTACAGGTACTGCTTGGAAAACATCTCTGCGACTTCAGGTACGACTTGGAAAACATCTGTGCCAATTCAGGTACTGCTTGGAAAACATCTGTGCGACTACAGGCACTGCTTGGAAAAAATCTGTGCAACTACAGGTACGACTTGGAAAACATCTCTGAGACTCCATGCACAGATGTCTATGCAAGTCGCATGTGAACTACTTTCAAAATCGGTGCAACGGCGACGGAGTAGCACTGGTTTGACCGCTTCCATTGCGGTAAAAAACTGACACCGACCAAGAGGTGAACAAGAATCACTGAGACGATAGTAATTCAGCGGCCTGGGTCCCTGAGGCCTCCAGCCACGGCTGCCGTATCTTGGTAAATGTCCGGGGACAGGCCCTGCCCGTGTATATTCTTTTATATTTTGGTAAGTCAGTATTGACCAGGTGACAGGTGTATTGAACAGTGGAGTTTTGTTATGTTTTCGGGGTTGTGTTCCATATGTGCAAAGAGAGATCACACAAATACTTATAAGTAGAAGATTTATTACAAGTTATGACAGATAAGGATAAAGAAAACATAAGAAGAATACTTAACTAAAGATCCTGTTACCACCATGGGTCCCTCCGATATATGGCATGGCACACAGGTGAGCACCGACGCATGCCTACTGCAGCTCTGACACGAGGCAAATATTTCTAGTCTAGCTGTGTGCTATATACTGGAATTGGTCAAATCCACTTGCAAGCAATGTGACACTTTAATCACTTTGACATTTTTGATAATACTTTAAAGTGACCATTGGTCTGTTTAAGAGCAAAAAAAAAAAAAACTTCTGGAATTTGATTAACATAGACAGGGGTTAGACAAAAATATGGAAACACTAAATGATTTGCAGGTGTGAAAGTGACAACGTGTTGAAAATGGAAGTGATGTAAAATTCTTTTGCTTCCGCTGTGTGATGAGACACCTAGCTAACAGATGGGAAGCCACACTTTCCTCATTAACTGCGTGCGCTGCTAGTAATACAGAGTCATGTCAGAGCTTACTGAGCTTCAGAGAGAGCAAACTGTTTGTGCGGCTTAGCTGGTGCCTCTGTGATTGAAGTTGCCATTCATTTGCTTTGTCGAGAGGTACAGGATCAAAGGTTCTGGTGGCATATACAGTTTCCGGGAGGACTTGGAACCCTCCTAAGGAAAAAGAGCCTAGCTCTCCAGGGCTTCAGACTATTTATTACCTCCCCAGACACCTTCAGGACACTCCTCTCCAGGTATTGGCTGGAGCATGATAAATATTCAGGTTGGCTATTTGAATTTCCCTCCTTAAGCTCTGTTAGCTTCCAGAGACGGGGGAAGCAACCAAACTCCCATCCTATGAAGCCCAGAACAGACCAGGACAAACAATCACTGCTCCCTGGATTATAGAAGGAGCCAAAAGCTAAATGTTGTCTGATCAGCATAAGTGCGGTCTACTGACTGGAAGAGAAAAGGACATGGCGCAGGATTTTGACCTGGAATAAGAGAACAACTGCCACAACAGTGACTGCAGAGCTCAATCTCAGCCTTCACCGGACTCAGCCTTCACCGGACTGAGATTGAGCTCTGCAGATACTTTTGCAGCAGTTGTTTTCTTATCCCGTATACAGATGTTGTAACGGAACCGGACCCCGACTGCACTAGGGTATTTCCGTTAGACTCCCGCTTCCCTGTCCGAACACCATCCACAGACCCCACCGCTGACCATACAAGACTAGAGACCACCAGACTTGAAGGAAACCAGGCAACAGACTGCTTTATTTTAACACAGATACAAGATATATACATTCAAGGGAACAACCCCCCCCCTACCTGCATAAGGACACAGGGCGGGGCAAACCAAATCTAGCAACAAGAGACATCAACAGCCACCCCCCACCAAGCCAATACACAAACACATACATCCCATAATAGTTTGCTCCTAAGAAAGACACACAATAGAACAATGGGATGCACCACATGGCAGTAAACAATGAACAACCCCCACAACCCACCTATACATGTCTACACAATATCAGGACATTCCACCTTGTACCCCTAACAGGCACAGGGTGACTTACACATAATAGGGATATGGGGAGCTGAGACAGGGGTCTCCCCACCCCTCCAAAGGGGGCTGTGTTCCATGGGCCCCCCAAAGTGACTCCTGTCACAGATGTATACAGAAGACCTACAGCAGAGAAATGATTGAGGAATGGATTTGATAAAAGCACATTCAAATGATTCATAAGCTGGAAATACGCAGTGGAAAATGTTAAACGGTCTCATAGCTAACATCAGGGTCATCCTGTTCTTCCCGGCTGTCAGTTCCTTGTTCCAATAATGAAGCTGTTTGTACATTTTCCAGACCCCAATCAATACCCATTTTTGTGGCATGATGCAGGGTCAGCAGGCAGAACAGGTACATCTGGACGTTCCGTTAATTGGAAAAAAATACAGCTGGAGAGGCTATTAATTCAAGTCTTTGTTAGCGGCCTGTGAATTATAAGCCGGCGTGTACAACCCTGGCATGTCAGAGGAAGGTAGAAAAAGAGCATTAATGTTATCTGCACGTTCATTTGTGTCTCCCATTACCTGACTCTCGTTTTCCTCACAAATTTAACATTTTACAAAGTGCAGACTGTGTTCCTCGGTGCTGGCCTGGAACTGTGCCCTGACCACGCTGGCTCCTACCTAAGGTGGCAAATTTAAAGCGTAACTACACGGTATCTGAACACCACAAACCGAAAATGCCATTTAATTCATTTTTTATATTGAAAGCAAACTCCCCCATCTGTCCATGTCTCCATGATTTATTTTCCTGAAAATCCCTTTGAAACCCCCCCCCAGCATTTCTAGTCGCAGCCATTTTCAGTAAGGGCAGATGGTTCATGTAACTTTTACTTTGCCAGGAATCCATCTGCTCTTAGCTCATGCAGGCAGGAGGGTGTGTGTGACTGTTAAAGCCCCTCCTCACATGAAGACTCCTGGGATGTATGACATCATTTTGGCCTAGGCAAAAAACTAGGAAGCAACTGAAAAAAATATAAAAAAAAAAGTATAAAACAAGTAAATATAATATACCTTCCTATCTATTTACTAATCCTAGAAGCATAGGGATTCAAAATAGTTCATGTTGATTAAGAGAGTGACGTTCCATGTTCCTGCAGACTCTTCCTCCAGATCCCTGTCCATATCGAGGTACGGGCTTGCAGTTGGAGGAAGTGGGAATAGACTATGAGTGTGGCGATCATCACACTTGTATTCCATTGAGAACTACAAGTCTGTTTGCTGCGGGGATAAATGGAACTTCAGTTAATTCATTCACAGATCTCCACACAGCTGCACAAAATTCAAGAGAGACAGCGGCTTCAGGGAGGAACCTTTGGAAACTATGCTCAAAAAAAAGACAAGCAGAGGACTAAAGACCAGCCACCAGTATTCCCTGAAGTTGTTTATTCATTCCCCATGACGGACTTACCATGCCTTGTTCTGTACTGTGCTTCTGTGCACAGGCAGACATCTTGGTAGAGGTAGGGCTTTGCTTCCTCATGTCAGAGCCTCCAGCAAAGAGAACAGTGAGCAGCACAGTATTGACATCTCCAATATCACTCCTAATCTGTTGAGACTAGCAGTCAGAGGCAGGAGTGTCTTAGATGATCGCACACTGCAGATGAGGCTCTGAACACAGGGGTGCCTGGGCACCCTCACGTACCATGAAGTGCATTGCTGCTGATTTGTCAGGGTACTGTTTATACATGATTCATACTTCTAGATGTTCCGTATAACGTGGCAAATCTTGGCTTGCGTTTAGGTCCACTTTAAAGGGAAACTGTAATTTGTTTGAATCAGTTTTATTCATTTACCTATTTTTAGTAGTTTAAATGTTTTAAAACCTATTGTATGTACCTATTGTATTGTACCACACAGCCTTTGTTTTATAAATCAGCTTTTGATACTTCTCAGAGCACTGTGGGTTATCTAAAGAGAGAATACGGCTGGCATTTGCTATAGGCTCTTAAACCAGAACTTCACTATCTAGGTCAATATGGAATATTTTTAATCCTTATGCGGCTAGCATTGGTAAATAGATAGGAAATTATATTATATCTTCTTGTTTTCGACTATTTTGTTATGTTTCTTCAGTCACTTCCTGGTTTCCAGGCCTAGGACAAATGATGTCATACATCTCAGGCGTCTTCAGTAGGGGTTTTCTCAGTGAAGCACGCCCTCCTGCTTGTATCCCTGAGTTAAGGGCAGATGGATTCCAGGAAGTAAATGCTTCATGAATCATCTGCCCTTACTCAAGATGGCCATGGCCAGAAACGCAAGGGTGGTGTTTTTCAAAGTGGTTTCTCAGCAAAATAAATCATGGAGACATGGATGGGGGAGTTTGCTTTGGATATTAAGGATGAATTAAATAGTGTTTTTGCTTTTTGGTGTTCAGATGCAGTGCAGTTCCATTTTAGGAGAAGAAGGGTCATTCATCCTCCTGTGTTGTCACCAGGGGTGTATTTCATTTTTGTGCTGCCCTAGGCACAATCTAAAAAAGGAGAAAGAGAGATGTTCCTCCAGCACTCACCTCCGGAATGAAAGCAGTCGCCCATCCCCAGAGACATGGTCTGGAAATCACAGTGTCATCCTTGTGTTGGGAACGAGACTCGGCCTCTACCTATATCCTCCAGCAGCCCGCAGCCTCTTGGATCCCATGGCAGAGCTCAGGCAGTGCCTCACCTGGTCCCCATTCTCTGTCACCTGCCATGTGTGTTACTTCTTCCAGGGGGTGATGACGGCCCCCCTGAAAAATGCCGCCCAAAGCAAATGCCTTGTTTGTGTCAAGGTCCTACCTTTTCCCAGAGATTGTGCGGCTTCATGTGCTGGCGTCCATCTTCGGTTTCTGCAGAGCATGGTGGGAGTCTTTTATGCCTTCAGGCCTCTGAGGTCCATCCCCCAGAGGGGTGTGGCTGATTACATATAAGCCTGTGATCCGCACATGCTCTTTGCACTTGTGTCTTTGTGTTGCTACAGCTCTGTTCATACTCTCGTGACTCTCCTGGAATCTGACTCGGCTTGTGATTAGACCATTCTCTGTGTTTTCCTTTGATCTGACTTTCCGTTGCTGAACCCGGCCTGTGACCTGTGATTCTTGTCCACTGTTCTGTACCGTTTTGTCCCGTTGTTGTCGACCCGGCCTGCCCGACTACGCTATTGTCTTTACCACTAGCTACACACCATTGGCGGCGGCCATTACCGCAGCTGGGGTGTCTCGGGGGCCGCAACCTGGTTCCTGGCTGCGTCAAGTCCATCTCCACCATCAGGGGCCCTGGTGAAGGGCAGCCTGGGACTTAGACTCCGCGCCCTGAGGGACTTCGGTCTGTGAGTGGTGGTTGTCGTCAGTCAGTGCGTTACCCTGCCACTAGGCCTGCCTGTCCGTTCCACAGCCCCTGCCCTGACATTTTGCCTCACGGTTAATGCACCCCTAGTTGTCACCCTGTTACTTGGGCTTCCAATAGGAACAAGTGACCATTTCAACACACATTATGCAGCCATGGTCACCATCAGGAAACCCATTGCTGCATGTAGACGGGAAGTGGCTGCAAAGAGACTGCCGGCAATCAATGTCGCTGAAATGCAACAATGGATGAAAAAAGAAAAAGCAAGATTTTATTAGAAAAAATGTAAATAAAATAAGATGCACAGAGTAAATTAAACATTCATTTAACAAATCAAATATAAAAGGATGCAACGTGTTTGTACAAAGGGATTTTAAACTGTAATTTATTGGGCAAGCCAGTATTGAAGTGGTCGCAGGGTGTACTGTATATTATATTTTATTGGACCAAGGATGCAATGAAATCCCTTCGTTTCAGAATGTTGCCGGGATCATCTACCATCTGTTCATGATAAAGTATTTAGTTGCTAAGATTATATTTGTCAATGGGGATCATAAAAGGCAGAAAAGACAGTTAAGCGCATAGTTAGTGCATTTATTATGGTAGGGATCTGCTGTGGTTTTCTGAGACAGAATAGAACTACAGGGTTGTAAGGGGGTGTATGTTATGTCTTAGGATGTAGACTTTGTGATGGGATCTCTAAGGCTCCCCTTTACATGGATCTGTATTTGTGTGCAAATCATCCAGAAGCCAGTCACCCGGCCTGACCCTTGGGAGGTTATTTACTAATACAGGAGAGTGCAGCTCTGCATGAAGACCAATCAGCTTCCAGGGTTTTTTGCCAAAGCTTCATGGAAAAAGCTGAAGTTAGAAGCTGATTGGTTACCATGCACAGCTACACCGGATTGTGAGTGCTCCAGTTTCAGATCTCCCCCATTTTGGCTGCATTTGGTGGCTGTAGCACGGCAGGGCTGGCAGATTATTTAGCCGACTCTGCAATTAGGACCAATGATCCTGCCACCACTTTCTTCAGCGTAGATCAGTGGGGGTCAGCTTTCTTGATATGGTGGGCTTCAAGTGCAGCCTTCGATATCACACAGGAGCCGCACATAAAGTCAATGAATACCCCTAGATGTCTGAACTCTCAAGAGTACGCTATTTTAGAAAATAAGAGGTTGGCAAGCTGCAGGATAGAGTAGGGACGGGCTAGAGAGGGATCACTGACTCAATTGGCCAGCTTGAGCATGGATTGCATGTAAAGTGTGTTAAACAATCCCCACTTTTATAAGCAAGAGTTTGCTATGAACATGTAAGGGTTAATAAGTAGTAACGCTTCTTTAGTATCTCATGTGTTGTATGTATGGAAGCTATTAAGGACCTGAACACTAGTATTTCTACTGCATAGTGCAGGTCAGTAATTAAAAAGGGCAGGGATCTGTGAAGTTGCTATATTTTTTTTATGAAGCTAGAAGTCACCTTCACTGTGCTATAACCCCTTTTATTATATATTAACCCTGAGATGGTCAGATACTGCAGACATGATACTAGAGATGGTCAGAGACTGCATACATAGTACAGGAGATGGTCAGAGACAACAGACGTGATACAAGAAGTGGTCAGAGACTGCATACATACTACAGGAGATGGTCAGAGACTGCATACATAGTACAGGAGATGGTCAGAGACTGCATACATAGTACAGGAGATGGTCAGAGACTGCAGAAATACTACAAGAGATGGTCAGAGACTGCAGAAATACTACAAGAGATGGTCAGAGACTGAAGACATGATACTAGAAATGGCCGTAGACTACATACATGATACAAGAAATAGTCATAGACTACAGACTTGATACAATAAGTGGTCAGGGACTGTGGACATGATACAGGAGATGGTCAGAGACTGCAGACATAGTACAGGAGATGGTCAGAGACTGCAGACATAGTACAGGAGATGGTCAGAGACTGCAGACATAGTACAGGAGATGGTCAGAGACTGCAGACATACTACAAGAGATGGTCATAGACTGAAGACATGGTACTAGAGATGGTCATAGACTACAGACATGATACAAGAGGTGGTCAGGGACTGTGGATACTAGAAATGGCCGTAGACTACATACATGATACAAGAAATAGTTATAGACTACAGACTTGGTCAGGGACTGTGGACATGATACAGGAGATGGTCAGAGACTGCAGACATAGTACAGGAGATGGTCAGAGACTGCAGACATAGTACAGGATATGGTCAGAGAGTGCAGACATAGTACAAGACATGGTCAGAGACTGAAGACATGGTACTAGAGATGGTCATAGACTACAGACATGATACAAGAGGTGGTCAGAGATTGCAGACATGATACAAGAGGTGGTCATAGACTGAAGACATGGTACTAGAGATGGTCAGAGATTGCAGACATGATACTAGACATGGTCAGAGACTGAAGACATGATACTAGAGATAGTCAGACTACAGACATGATACAAGAGGTGGTCAAAGACGGAAGACATACTACAAGAGATGGTCATAGACTACAAATGTGATACAAGAGGTGTTCAGGGACTGTGGACATGATACAGGAAATGGTCAGAGACTGTGGACATGACACTAGAGATGGCTGTAGACTGCAGACATGATACAAGAGGTGTTCAGAGACTGTGGGCATGATACAAAAGATGGTCAGAGACTGTGGACATAGTACAGGAGATGGTCAGAGACTGTGGACATAGTACAGGAGATGGTCAGAGATTGTGGACATGGTACAAGAGATGGTCAGAGACTGTGCACATGTCAGCAAGGCCTTAGAACCCCCTGTTGGGATTTTTGTATTCTGTCTCCATCAAAACAGGGAGATATCTACTTCCTTCCTTCAATGGAGACACAACAGGCAGTTGATGGAAATCTCTCCAAAGTGAAGGGAAAGTCTCTTAGTTGTCCCCAGAACAGATTTCCCCCTACCTCTTGTTATGATGACAACTGGATTTTGTTATGACTTTCTGTCCAAGTTACTAATACAGAGGGCAAATATCGAAATGGGGATGCAGACAGCAAGTATAACCTGAGAGGGGTTTACAACCTTCCCTTAGGTTATCCAAAACTACCAAAACAAGTTTTGGCTGGAGATATATTTTTAACTGAGAAACTGCAAACGCGCAGCAAGTAGGCATTAGGTGAAAGATGTAGAAAACGGAGGTTTTGGGTGAAAGTTATGGCTGTACCGTACTAATAAAAACAATAAACTGCTTTGCCTTGCAGGTGACGGAACTGAACAATGTCAAAAATATCCTCCGACTCCCTAAAACCACCAAGAAACATGCAGTGGGCATTTTCTTCACCGATGACACCTCAAAAACATTTGCCTGTGAATCGGGTGAGTGAGCGCGACAGGGGGCCGCATCTGATAAGCACTCTGTTGAGTCACTGACGTCAGGCTGCCATCTTCAACGTGGAGAGTTCTTTAACATGCAAAATACAGTGCGCCTTTCAGCGTTCACTGCGCCTCACAGGCTGTGGTCTGATTGAATCAGGGTCTATTAAAAAGAGTTTGATATGGAACATGAAAGGGAATGTCTTTTCCTCTTCATATTAATATCTTTTATAATAAGGGGAATACAGCGTGATAAATGGAGCTGCTGGCTGTTGAGATAATTTACTGTGGAGGATAAAATAATATACTACACGCGGATTTCTTAGAAGTGGCGATTGTTAACCCTTTACAGAGCCGGAAATTGCTGGAAGGCTGGCTAGATTTCGCAATTCTCTGCCAATGGATGTGACAGAATACAGTGCAACTGAATTTAAATTTTACACTATGGGGTTTATTTACTAAAACCGGAGCGTGCAAAATCTGCCGAAGGTGTACATGGTAGTCAATCAGCTTCCAACTTCAGCTTGTTCAATTACGCTTTAACATGAAAAAAACCTGGAAGCTGATTGGTTTTTATGCAGAGCTGCACCAGATTTTGCACTCTTCAGTTTTAGTAAATCAACGTCTATATGTATAGTCATACATCTGTGTACACTGGACTATCACACCTATATAAGCTTGTTGGACATCCGATTCCAAAACCATGGGCTTTTATATCAAGCTTGCGTAGAGCTACTCTTTTGAGGGCTGCTGACTTTTTGGGTCCCCCTGAGTTCTGCAACCAGGTAACACGCATTTTTCACACTTTCACTGTCAGTAAAACGTCCAAGAGCTTGGTTTTTGTTATTTTATTGGGGTTAACAACTTAGTAATACCTCATCTAGAATATGCAGTTCAGTTTGGGAACCAATTCACAAAAAGAACGTTGGGGAACTGGAGAAAGTACAGAGAAGGGCAACCAAACTGATAAGAGGCATGGAGGAGCTCAGCTATGAGGAAAGATTAGAGGAACTGAATTTATTCTCTACTGAGAAGAGGAGATTAAGGGGGGATATGATCACCATGTATAATACATAAGAGGGGGGGGGGTTTGATCTCCATGTATAATACATAAGGGGGGGGGGTTGATCTCCATGTATAATACATAAGGGGGGATATGATCTCCATGTATAAATACATAAGGGGGGATATGATCTCCATGTATAATACATAAGGGGGATATGATCTCCATGTATAATACATAAGGGGGGGGATATGATCTCCATGTATAATACATAAGGAGGGATATGATCTCCATGTATAATACATAAGGGGGATATGATCTCCATGTATAATACATAAGGGGGGGATATGATCTCCATGTATAATACATAAGGGGGGATATGATCTCCATGTATAATACATAAGGGGGGATATGATCTCCATGTATAATACATAAGGGGGGGATATGATCTCCATGTATAATACATAAGGGGGGGATATGATCTCCATGTATAATACATAAGGAGGGATATGATCTCCATGTATAATACATAAGGGGGGATATGATCTCCATGTATAATACATAAGGGGGGATATGATCACCATGTATAATACATAAGGGGGATATGATCCCCATGTATAATACATAAGGCGGGATATGATCTCCATGTATAATACATAAGGGGGGATATGATCTCCATGTATAATACATAAGGGGGGATATGATCTCCATGTATAATACATAAGGGGGGATATGATCTCCATGTATAATACATAAGGGGGGATATGATCTCCATGTATAATACATAAGGGGGGATATGATCTCCATGTATAATACATAAGGGGGGGATATGATCTCCATGTATAATACATAAGGGGGGGAAATGATCTCCATGTATAATACATAAGGGGGGGATATGATCTCCATGTATAATACATAAGGGGGATATGATCTCCATGTATAATACATAAGGGGGGGATATGATCTCCATGTATAATACATAAGGGGGGGATATGATCTCCATGTATAATACATAAGGGGGGGATATGATCTCCATGTATAATACATAAGGGGGGATATGATCTCCATGTATAATACATAAGGGGGGATATGATCTCCATGTATAATACATAAGGGGGGATATGATCTCCATGTATAATACATAAGGGGGGGATATGATCTCCATGTATAACACATAAGGGAGGGATATGATCACCATGTATAATACATAAGGGGGGATATGATCTCCATGTATAATACATAAGGGGGGGATATGATCTCCATGTATAATACATAAGGGGGATATGATCTCCATGTATAATACATAAGGGGGGATATGATCTCCATGTAGAATACATAAGGGGGGATATGATCTCCATGTATAATACATAAGGGGGGATATGATCACCATGTATAATACATAAGGGGGGATATGATCTCCATGTATAATACATAAGGGGGGATATGATCTCCATGTATAATACATAAGGGGGGATATGATCACCATGTATAATACATAAGGGGGGATATGATCTCCATGTATAATACATAAGGGGGGGAAATGATCTCCATGTATAATACATAAGGGGGGGATATGATCTCCATGTATAATACATAAGGGGGATATGATCTCCATGTATAATACATAAGGGGGGGATATGATCTCCATGTATAATACATAAGGGGGGGATATGATCTCCATGTATAATACATAAGGGGGGGATATGATCTCCATGTATAATACATAAGGGGGGATATGATCTCCATGTATAATACATAAGGGGGGATATGATCTCCATGTATAATACATAAGGGGGGATATGATCTCCATGTATAATACATAAGGGGGGGATATGATCTCCATGTATAACACATAAGGGAGGGATATGATCACCATGTATAATACATAAGGGGGGATATGATCTCCATGTATAATACATAAGGGGGGGATATGATCTCCATGTATAATACATAAGGGGGATATGATCTCCATGTATAATACATAAGGGGGGATATGATCTCCATGTAGAATACATAAGGGGGGATATGATCTCCATGTATAATACATAAGGGGGGATATGATCACCATGTATAATACATAAGGGGGGATATGATCTCCATGTATAATACATAAGGGGGGATATGATCTCCATGTATAATACATAAGGGGGGATATGATCACCATGTATAATACATAAGGGGGGATATGATCTCCATGTATAATACATAAGGGGGGATATGATCTCCATGTATAATACATTAATAAAATCAGTGGTTCATATAGTGAACTCGGTGTAGTTATTCCCCCTGAGGTCATCACAGAGGACAAGGGGGCACTCTTTACATCTGGAGGAAAAGAAATGTAATCTCCAAACACGGAAAGGTTTCTTCACAGTGAGAGCTGTGAGAATGTGGAATAGACTCCCTGAAGAGTTGGTTGTGGCCAGCTCAGTGGATTGCTGTAGGAAAGTCCTGGATTCTTTCTTGGATACACAGAATATAACTGGATAGTAACATTTATAGGTAAAGTTGATCCAGGGAATATCCGATTGCCTCTCAGGGGATTAGGAAGGAATTTTTTCCCCTGCAGGAGCAAATTGGATCGTGCTTTGCTAGGGTTTTTTTTTTTTGCCTTCCTCTGGATCAACTGTGTGTGTAGGATTATAACTTTGAATTTTTTTTATGTTTTTGATGGTTGAACTGGATGGACTTTTGTCTTTTTTTCAGCCAGACTAACTATGTAACTATGGATGGGGCCTAGGGGTATATGAGATGTCCAATAGAATTGAACAATTCTGGAGGACAACTTCTTAAGCACAAAAAATGGGCAAGAATCCAGCAAGCAGCATAAAAATGGATCCTAGCTCTCCATTACTTCAGGAGTAGCACTTCCCTTCAGACAGATTAGCACACAGTCTTTGCACTTTGTCCCCTTGAATGAACCTCCTCAGACCCCAGATGAAAATCTTCTCATCCACCTGGCTGTCTTCAGAGTGTCCCAGGGCAAGAGATTCCGAGACACACAAAGAATGTAGTCCCAGGGAGAACTAATTGGGTATTGCACCTGACCTCCCTCTCCCTTTTTTGGCCTAGGGGGTATAGAAGTACTCCTGTTGCTTTAAAGGTTGAAGATGCTTTCAGGCCTTACGCTGGGCTGACTCCTTCCCTGCTGACAGACTCTCTCTCCCCAGTAGACTGTGGAGGTCCTTCTGTCCAGCTTCCAGCCTGTAGAGAGATGCTCCCTCCTTTGGGACCCCCTCCCAAGCTTCACACCAGCAGCACTTCTTCACTCCATCTTCAACCTGACTCCCCTGCTCACTAGGCTCTCATATTTAAGAACTGACCTAGCCACCATGCCAGGCCTCCTGTCTGGGGATTGGCCAGATTCCCCTAAGTATGCAGATCAGCCCTTCCCCACCACCACCCACTGCTTCTTGAAACTTCTCTAAGTTTCTATAGCAGGGGTCTCCAAACTTTCTAAACAAAAGGGCCAGTTCACGATCCTTCAGACTTTAGGGGGGGGGGTCGGACTGTGGCCAGTAGGAGTAGAAAGTGCCCCGGCGGCATTGGGAGTAAACAATGCCACAGGCTTGGGTTAGGGTCAGTAAGAGGAATAGTGCCCATTGTTGGTGTAAGTGGAAGGAATAGTACCCTATCACTGGGGTCAGTGGAATGCATAGAGCCCCATGATTGGTATCAGTGAGAATAATAGTGCCCCATCATTAGGCTCAGTGAGGAGAATAGTGCTCCATAGCATTAGGAGAGAAAATGCCCCAAGGGTCAGATAAAGGAAAGCAAATGGCCACATCTGACCCTCTGGCCACAATTTGGAGACCACTGTTCTGGAGCAAGGGGAAGTATATCAGAGAACTGACCTCTAGGGCGCTTCAGCTTTATACTCAAGTAACCTCGCTGACTCATACCCAGGCTAGAAGCAAACCTCTAACTAAACACAAAAAACCTATGTACACTAGAGGGTGTTACACTCGCGGCTATAACAGTCTCCACTCTACGGGAAATACTTTTCACAAGGTTTCAAGGTGTTGGTGGACATTTATGCCTATTCAGCCAAAACAAAAATGAATGGTCACATATCAGCATTCAAATTCATCTCAGAGTAGGTTTGAGTTAAGATCTATGTGCAGGCCTTTTTGGTTTCTTCACACCAGTCTGGTCAAACCATGTCTTTATGGAGCTGACTTCGTACACATGGGCACTGTCATGATGGGCCTTCACAAACCTGTTACCACAAGAATGAAAGTGCACAAACGTCTAAAATGTGTTTGTATGCTAACAGCATTGCTCACTGGAAACACCTGAACTCACTTGGAGGCTGTCTGCATACCTTTGGCCATATAGTGTAGGTGTGATGGTCAGGTATTCATGTAGTGTAAGTGAGAAGGTTATGATTCCATGAACATTTGGCCATATAGTGTAGGTGTGATGTTAAAGGATCCACAGACTTTTTGCAATATAATGTCTGTGTGATGGTCAGGGTCCACAGCCTTTTTTCCATACAGTGAAGATGTGATGGTCGGGGTCCACAGCCTTTTAGTCATATAATGTAGGTGTGATGGTCAGGGGTCCACAGCCATAGCCATATAGTACTTGTGTGAGGGCCAGGGGTCCACAAACGTTTGCTTTTATAGTACAGGCGTGATGGCAAGAGGTCCACAACCTTTTGACCATACATTGTACATGCGAAAGGAAGGGCCTTCACCAAGCTGTTAACACAAGAATGAAAGTCTAAAATGTCTTTGTATGCTAACAGCATTGCTCACTGGAAACACCTAAACTCACTTGGAGGCTGTCTGCATACTTTTGGCCATATATTGTAGGTGTGATATTCAGATATTCATGTAGTATAAGTGTGAAGGTCATGGGTCCATGAACATTTGGCCATATAGTGTAGGTGTGATGCTAAGGGATCCCCACACCTTTGGCCATATAGTGTGGGTGTGATGGTCAGGAGTCCACAGAAGTTTGGCCATGCAGTGCAAGTGTGATGATCAGGGGTCCACAGACTTTTGGCCATATAGTGTAGATGTGATGATCAGAGATCTACAGCCTTTTGGCCATATAGTGTAGGCATGATGGTCAGGGGTCCACAGACTTTTGGCCATACAGTGCAAGTGTGATGGTCAAGGGTCCAGAAACCTTTGGCAATATTAGTGTAGGTGTGATGGTCAGAGATCTACAGCCTTTTGAGCATACAGTGTAGGTGTGGTGATCAGGAGCAGGGGTGGACTGACAACTCCTGGGGCCCCCATGCAATAGGGGATCATGGGGCCCGTGTCCTTGCCCAAACTCAAAAAAGTCTATGAAAAAGTTACCAGGGGCATCTCATTGGGCCCCCTACTGACCCCGGGCAGTGCCCGAGTGTACAAATGGTCAGTTCGCCCTGATCAGAAGTCCACAGACTTTTAAGCCATATAATGTAGATGTGATGGTCAGGGGTCCACAGACTTTTGGCCATATAATGTAGATGTGATGGTCAGGGGTCCACAGACTTTTGGCCATATAATGTAGATGTGATGGTCAGGGGTCCACAGACTTTTGGCCATATAATGTAGATGTGATGGTCAGGGGTCCACAGACTTTTAAGCCATATAATGTAGATGTGATGGTCAGGGGTCCACAGACTTTTAAGCCATATAATGTAGATGTGATGGTCAGGGGTCCACAGACTTTTGGCCATATAATGTAGATGTGATGGTCGGGTCCACAGACTTTTGGCCATATAATGTAGATGTGATGGTCAGGGGTCCACAGACTTTTGGCCATATAATGTAGATGTGATGGTCAGGGGTCCACAGACTTTTGGCCATATAATGTAGATGTGATGGTCAGGGGTCCACAGACTTTTAAGCCATATAATGTAGATGTGATGGTCAGGGGTCCACAGACTTTTGGCCATATAATGTAGATGTGATGGTCAGGGGTCCACAGACTTTTAAGCCATATAATGTAGATGTGATGGTCAGGGGTCCACAGACTTTTGGCCATATAATGTAGATGTGATGTAACTCTTCCCCACACTATCCACAAAAAAAAAAAAAAAAACATTTTGGCTGGAGTTGGGCTTCAAAAGGAGTTCAGTTCTGACCTGTACAATACCTTTTAGAGTTGATTAGATCATTATAACGTTTCCTTTCTGTATAATTTTATTCAGAGTTGGAGGCAGATGAATGGTGCAAGATTCTGCATACAGAGTGCCTTGGGACTCGGATCAGCGACATCAGTTTGGGAGAACCGGACCTGTTAGCTACCGGAGTGGAGAGAGAGCAGAACGGTATGTAGTAATGGCTTGTCTTTTAAATGTAGAGTTTCCGGCACTCATGAAAGTTATATGTAGCTGCGCTGCCTCTTGAAACATCTGCATGTTATCCCAAATCAACAGCATTGACAGACCTCCCCTCCTTTATGACTAGTTGTCTCCTAAGAAGATTTTTATTTGTTTTAAGAGATAATCTAGATAGCTGTAAATACTGAGTTATGGAGGTGAAGAAAAAAAAAAAAACAACCAAAGATGTGCATAAAAATACACAGATCAGAAGACTGTGCTATTGTCTCTGTTTTATTTAAAAAAAACAATTACATAGCCACTCATCCAGTGAATCTGTGTGTGCATTCATTCTGTGGGAATTGGACAAAATCAAATACTATTAGGCTATTTTCACTTCACGCTCTGGAGCAAATTCCCTTGCAGAAGGCAACAGTCTTTTTGCGGTTAGTAAATCAACCTCACTGTCACAAATGTAGAAAATGCTAGAGGGAGTTAGCAAATGTACGTGACCAAATGTACATGCAGCTTTGCTGGACAATTGGCTATGTGCTTTTTTTTTTTATAAATAGACCTCCTGATCATGGGTCTGTGCACACTATGAATATTTCCAGGAATTTTGCAGGTGTTAAACCTAAACTCTGGTCAGCCATTACATACAGGCATTTCAGGGCTCTAGGTCTTAAGAAGAAATGCTTGTTTAGTCTAGTGCAGCCTTTCTCGCCCTTTTTAACATGGAGGAACCCTTGAAATAGCTTTTGCGTTTCAGGGAACCCTTGAAAACAGTTACCATAAATAGAGCTCTGGGTAAATCTGGGTGAACAGTAAGCTGAGATCTATGAAAAAGGAATGTGACACTTAAAATATTTAGCACCAAGGGCTGCTTTGTATAACATAATCATTTTCAGTCAAAATAATTAAATAAACCAAGTAATAAGAATGGCCAGAAAAGAAATTAAGATGATAAAAATTGTAATATTTTCTTACAATGGTGTTCAGTGAAGATCTCTGCTACACCCACGGTCAGTGAAGAGCCCCTATATATCAGTGGTCAGTTAGAGAAGGACCACCTTACAAGGGTGATTATTAGAGAGGGGTCCCCTTACACCGTTGGTCATTGGAGACGGGCCCCTTTTGATTGGTGGTCAGTAGGAAAGGACCACCCTATATTGGTAATTATTGGGTGAGGGGTCCCCTTACACTGGTGGTCAGTGGAGAAGGGCCCCTTTAGATTGGTGGTCAGTAGGAAAGGACCACCCTATATTGGTAATTATTGGGTGAGGGGTTCCCTTACACTGGTGGTCAGTGGAGAAGGGCCCCTTTAGATTGGTGGTCAGTGGGAGAAGGACCACCTTACATTGGTGAATATTGGGTGAGGGGTCCCCTTACACCAGTGGTCAGTGAAAAGCCCCATTATATTGTTGGTCAGTAGGAGAAGGACCACCTTACATTGGTGAATATTAGGCGAGAGGTTCCCTTATACCGGTGATCAGTGGAGAAGAGCTCCTTTAGGTTGGTGGTCAGTGGGAGAAGGACCTTACATTGGTGATTATTGGGTGAGGGGTCCCCTTACACTGGTGGTCAGTGGAGAAGGGCCCCATTAGATTGGTGGTCAGGGATAAGAGGACCACCCTACATTGCTAAATATTGAGTGAGGGGTCCCCTTACACTGGTGGTCAGTGGAAGAAGGGTCCCACTGCACTGATGGCCATTGGGAATAATGCTGCTTACATTGGTGGTCAGTGAGAAGCATTAGAGATGGCGACAAAGATCATTGGTGTCAGTGGTTCATGATTTTAGAGAAGAAATTGGTAATTTCTCAAGGAACCCTGAGCAACGTCTGCAGAAACCGTGGTTGAGAAAGACTGGAATAGGGGATAAGAGAGTCAGAAATACTTACCTTATGCCTCACTGTCCCAAATGCTGGCACTCCCCTCTTGTTCAGAGCAGGGCCTTGTGTACAGTGCAGGACCTCATGTATTGCATTGTATATGATGACGTTGGTGGCCTCACAACCAGCAAAAGGATGCTGCTTCATGGGATTGGTCATCTGACAGGGAAAAAGACTTGTGTTAGTGACAAATAAGGCACGTATTTCTGCCTATTCCCTACCATCTAGAACGGTCTTTCTCAACCTTTTTACCCCAGAGGAACCCTTAAAATAAATGTTTAGATCTCAGGGAACCCCTGCTAAAACCAGTTTATTGGGGATCAGTGGGGAAAATGCCCTTTACATTAGTGGCCAGTGGGACTAATGCCCCCCCCCCTCTTTACAATGGTGGTCAGAATGCCACCCTTACAGACAGCTAAATAGGTCAGTGGTGTCATGCAGCTGGCTCTGCCAAATGGTTTTGGCCCCGAACCTATGCAGGCACTACCACAGCTCAAGGAACTCTAGCAACCTCTGGAGGAACCCGAGGACGCCACAGAACCCTCCTTGAGAACAGCTGCACTAGACTTAACCCTTACTACTGGAGGGGGAGAAACAGCATTCTTATGTTGGCCAATTACAGTTCCCAGTTGAAGGAGAACTTCAGTCAAGCAGCTAGATACACATACAGTAGGTAGTCTTATCTGCAGAAAGATTTGTAGCAATTTCCACTTACAGACTGGGGGAGGGACAAGACAAGAAAATGTTAGTGAACTGGAGCAGATGAAAATCATGTCTCCTGCCCTCCCAGACAGGACTGTGCTATGTGGCAGAGCTGTGCAAATCTCAGAAGTGGATGGACAAAAATACAAATCTTTCACCAGGCAAATCTGCTCTTTGAAATACATATTACCTCTGTGTATCTAGCTGTTTTGTTGGCGTTCCACTTTAACCAACGTGCCCAGTCTTTGTACAAACATTCACAAATAACAGAAGGACTGCTGAAGAGTTATTAAATAAAATGTCTCAGTTTCTGAATTGATGTTTGTGATGATGATGACGTGTTTGTGTGATGGCTCTCCTACGCAGATTGCAGACTAATCATCTTTTTTTCTCCCAGAGAGATTCAATGTGTATTTGATGCCGTCTCCCAATTTAGATGTCCACGGGGAATGCACGCTGCAGATCACCTGCGAGAACATCTGCCTGTGGGACGTACAAAATCCGAGGCTGAAGCTGGTGTCTTGGCCGCTAAGCTCCCTACGGAGGTACGGGCGAGACCCAGCCTGGTTCACCTTTGAAGCTGGCAGGTGGGTGTAGACAAAGCATTAGGAACAAATAGTTAAAAGGGCAAAAGGATTCACAGCTGAAAACACAAATACAAGAATGTTTCTGGAATGCTACACAAACTCTTTAGGCCTCTGCAGAGAAGGGCAGCACACCATGAGCCCTCTCTATAACTAGAACAGAAAAGATTCACATTGAAAGCCTAAGCTTCTGTGTGCATATTACTATAAAAGCCGATTTAAACTCTTCCTGTGACCATTTTAAGTATTTGCATATTTATAACCAGCAGTGAATTACTTTTAAAACAAGCCCTTGTTGACCTCTGTAGCTACAGGCTTTCAGGGGAAATTCATCCTCAAACCTCACAGCAGAAGTGCTGCAATCTTCAGTCTTTTCCCTCAGCAGCTCCTCCAGCTACTACTTTCTAGCAGTGACGCAGCAGATCCCCTTGCTCCTCATAGTCCGCATTAACTAAACAACTTAGCTATACCCACCAGATATCAGGAAGCGGTTACTGACATACAGGCTGATGAATACAATCCCTGTCCTCAAAGGATCCAAAAATCTAATGTCTGCCATAAAAATGCACACAATGCAGGAGCAGTGTGGTCAGATGGCAATGCACCTACCAGTGCCCAGAGAAAGACCGCACAGGTAGAACATACAGACTGTATATAGAAAGTGTCTTTGGACGTAACTGAACCCAAGACCCCAGGGCTGCATGCTAAAGGCAGACAGATAGGAGTATGAAAGCATACTCGTCCATGTACCATACTCCTGTTCAGTAGGTGCAGTACACCTTATAAAGGAATGGGTTACTTTTAAGAGGAGCTTCAGTCATTTCTGAAAAAAAAAAAATAGCGGCTGCAAACGCTGTAGCTGCTGACTTTTAATAAACAGACACTCACCTGTCCAGGGATCCAGCACCATCCTCACCCGTGCCAGTTCTTCACTGGTCTTTGGGTCCCCAGCACCGCCAAGCAAATGATCGCACCGCACTGCGCTTTGTGAATGGTCCTACAGCCACCTGGGACTTGTGGCGTGACACGGCTGCAAACGCTGTAGCTGCTGACTTTTAATAAACAGACACTCACCTGTCCAGGGATCCAGCACCATCCTCACCCGTGCCAGTTCTTCACTGGTCTTTGGGTCCCCAGCACCGCCAAGCAAATGATCGCACCGCACTGCGCTTTGTGAATGGTCCTGCAGCCACCTGGGACTTATGGCGTGACATGAGCAGGGAGGGGGTAGAACTTCTGGTGGAATTGCTGCAGCGATCCGACTGAAAGTGGGAACGGGTACCTGCTTCTCCCCCCACCCCAAAAAAAAAATGCATTCCAAATATGGTGGAGGAGGGGGGAGAAGGATGAGCAGATCTTCCCCTTTTGCTTTGAATTGAGGTCTGTGTCCCCGTTAGGGAGATTTACCCTCTCTGTTTGTCCTGCCTACTGGTATCGCATCGCATGTGCAGTGCGAATCCTGTGAGAATCACATGCGGTGTGCCGCCCCGCACAAGTGTGAACCCAGGCTGAGAGTGAAGGAAGATTCCAAATTTTGGGTTGTCAAGAAAACACGAGAAGAGGAAACTCTTCCAATGGGGTGACAGCCAAGAGTTTTCTCTCACTTTCTATTGTTTCTATGGGACTGAAAGGTAAGGGAAATCTCACTCTATCCAAAAAGAAAGAAAATTGCCTTTAGCTCCACTTTAAACCTCACAGGTCATAAAAATAACAAACATTCATTTTCCAAGGTAAAACACTAAAATAGGCATGTTTGTGTCATGTGTGTGCTGAGAGTAATGCAGCTCTCCCCCAATCCAGCCCTGGAATCCCAGCTTCAGGTATGCTGACACATCAGAGTAATCAGTGTTCCAGAATGACATCACTTCCTGTAGAGATGTACACAAAACACAAGTGGACAGTCAGGTAAGTACTCAGGCAATGTATAGTGTATGCAGATAGGTGTGTCTGATTGGGACTGCCAGCTGCTGGGACTAGTTGTCTCTTCAATGCAGTCTGTGTGTTTGAATGACATTATATACAGACATTTAAATTACTTTGCACACAGGGTAGATCTCTCTCCCATGTGATTGAATACGTCTTATTGTACTGCCTTTGTTTGTCAGCAGTGCTTGCTGGAACTCCAAACAATAACTGTTGACTTTGACATGTATCATAGTCTTTCCCCTGGTTCACATATCTGCGGCCGTGCGGGCCGCGTTTTGCGCGGGCACGAGAGCCCATTCAGTTGAATGGACTCCCGTGCCCCGGGACATGCAGGGAAGAAGTCCTTGCACTTCTTCTGAAAATGCAGCCTGCACGGGAACCGAGGATCCCAGTACATTTGTGATTTCCAGTGCGGGTGGTGTGCCATTAGAATTAATGGGGAGAGTGGATATAGTGAATGCGGGGTCCGGGGAGAGTGGATATAGTGAATGCAGGGTCCGGGGAGAGCGGATATAGTGAATGCGGGGTCCGGGGAGAGTGGATATAGTGAATGCAGGGTCCGGGGAGAGCGGATATAGTGAATGCAGGGTCCGGGGAGAGCGGATATAGTGAATGCAGGGTCCGGGGAGAGCGGATATAGTGAATGCAGTGTCCGGGGAGAGCGGATATAGGGAATGCGGGGTCCAAGGGGAGAGCGGATATAGGGAATGCGGGGTCCAAGGGGAGAGCGGATATAGGGAATGCGGGGTCCAAGGGGAGAGCGGATATAGTGAATGCGGGGTCCAAGGGGAGAGCGGATATAGGGAATGCGGGGTCCAAGGGGAGAGCGGATATAGGGAATGCGGGGTCCTGGGTTTAGTAAAACTTTAATTTTTTTTTTTTTGCCTTTATTTTTATCTAGTAATCCTGCAAATCACACACTTCCTGTCCCAGGGTGGCTGTGGTCACTCACTGTACTGTATCTGTAAAGCAGCCATGGTTGCCACTGGATGTCAGATATGTGGGGATTAGTAATTTATTGAAGGAAACTAAGGTTATTATATGCTATCCCACAGGATGTGACAAGGACATTAGATTTCTGTCATCTTCAACAGACATATTCTGCACCTGCTGAAAACTTTCTTACCGGTAAAAAATAAAAAAGAATGCAGCCACCACATCTATGGACTGTTGAGCTGTGATACATTACATTTTTGCTTTCGGGTTTGGTGATGCTGTAAATCCAGTATGTGGAATGTCACTTTGTGACTCCGGCCAATCGTTTTCCGTAGCGTTTCCATACGGACATCTGAGGCTGATAATATTCTTATCAGTCTGCTGTTTGCACAGGTTGGGATGGAAGCGCTGTGATTGCAGCGAACAGGCTTGGATGTAGACGCGGAAAGACTAATGCATTTGGCTGGAGGTTCAGTCTAGTCTCATCGTGTGTTTTTGTGTTTGTCTGTTGGCAGGATGTGTGACACGGGGGAGGGCCTCTTTATCTTCCAAACCAGAGAAGGTGAAGCCATCTATCATAAAGTTCACTCGGCGGCGCTGGCGATAGCGGAACAACATGAGCGGCTACTGCAGAGCGTCAAGAATTCAATGGTACGTGCCATGTTTATATTTCTACAAATGTGTACCTTTCCAGGAAAATGCCAGTGACCTGGCTGTCATGTTAAACCAGTGTACTAGGAACATGACCTAACTTGCTGCTTGCTTGTTCAAAGTCAGTGGCAACCTCCCCATTTCTCTCTGTCCAGGTATACACAGGGCATAGATCAGCGCAGCCTATTGTATTAGGGTGTGCACACCAAAACTCAAACCCATGTGCATATGTGTGTATGTACAGTATGTGTTTGTGGGGGTCATTGGGAGGAATAGTGCACCAATGTTGTTGGCAGTGGGAGGAATAGGGCTCCATTGTTTGGTGTCAGTAGAAGGTATCGTGTTCTGTTGTTGGTGTAAGTTGGGGGAATAGTGCCCCATCAGTTTCAGTGGAAGGAAAATTGCTCCATCATTGGTACCAGTGGAAGGAGTGCCCTGTTGTTGGTGTCAGTGAGAGGGATAATGCTCAATTGTTAGTGACAGTGGAAGAAATAGTGCTCAATGGTTGGTGTCAGTGGACGGAATAGTGCACCAATATTAATGTCAGTAGGAGGAAAAGTTCTCCATTGTTGGTGTCAGTGGGAGGAATAGTGCTCCAAGAGCCAGAGAAGGGTAAGGAAAGGACCACATCCCACCCCTGGGCCACGGTTTGTGCTAGGACTCTTACAGAGGCAGACTAGGAAGAATTTTCCCCACTAGGGGAAGGAATAGTGCCCCATCATTGTTGTCGGTAGGAGGAATAGTCCCCCATCAATGGTGTCAGTGTGAGGAATAGTGCCCCATCATTGATGTCAGAGGGAGAAATAGTGCCCTGTTGTTGGTGTCAGTGGGAGAAACAGTGCCCCAAGGGCCAGACAAAGGTAAGGAAAGGACCACATCTTGCCCCTGTGTCACAATTTGGAGAGGCAGAGGCTAGAACACTGACAGAGGCAGATGAGGAAGTATTTTTAACTCTTGATAATGGAATACCTCTACTTTGACTAATATGTGCACCTTGGTTTGTGCTTCAGCTCTATTATCAGGTTGTATTGTGCAATGTTCTAAGTCATTATAAAGAAGTTAAAACAATGAATACCCAGCAGGGGTTCTAATCTAACCCTACTCAGAAAAAGAAAAGCGTTGTGTGGTCCTACACAAGAGGTTTATGTGAGAGGTTTTTGCCCAATATGAAGAAACCCGCCGACCCCCAATTGGCGATCAGTCTTGGCCTCGGACGGCGCCTGTAATTTTGGTGGAAGTGGAACACACATTTGTACACATTTGTACCCCGGGACATTTGGAAAAGCTTTTATGTGTAATGTTATACAGTGAAAGCCGAGAAAAATGATTTCATGTTCCGGAGATGAGAGTGTTTGCTCAGGCGGTGCACTTAATACACTCCTTAATGAGCTAAATAGAGCCGCTCTGTTATATAACGCAGACAAATAGTTTTTTTGGTTGTTTTTTTTTTTTTCCCTCTAGTCTGGACAGCCAGTATTTCCACCATCTGACAGCGCTGTCTTCTAACGATGTGCTCTGCTAATTAAGATTTTATTTTTCATTACGGGTGCCTTAATTACCATCCATCAGTGCATTCATCATGCAGGTGTACCTGGAAGAGTATTTCCTCCGGCTCCAACCGCATCGTCTTCTCCATCCAACCATATTCCTGCAAGCCGGCTGAGGATTCTGAATGAACATCTATCATGACATAAATACGTGGAGCACATCAAACGCCCACCGATATCTCAATGGGCCTGACAAGCTGTGCACCATTAAAATAGAACGGGTGGCGTCATTTTACTGAAACGCCAAGTAAGCGATGAATTGCAATGCATGTTCCTGTGGAATGCAACGTGTGTCAGAAATAGGGAAATCCCCGTTCGCAATAAGTAGCGTGAATGTCACGGTTTGTGTGCCATATATATGTAAAGACTGCAAATTGCATATATGTGCGTAGAATAAGCGCAATGGTGCGCCCAGCAGTGAGCAAAGCAGGACTTGTAGTTATAGGAGGTGTGACAATTTAATTCCAGGAATGCCCACGGTGTAGCACTATGGTGGTGAGTCACACAGATATTCACGCTAGAGCGTGTTCTGACAGGTTCTAAATTGCACTCGCCTGGGTCGCAGACCAGTGGACTCAGTCTTTACGGAGTAGTAGAAGAAACAACACGTGTGTGCATTGAGCTGCTGGCAGAAAATGAGTGACAGGACTCTTGAGCAGCGGATTAATATCATATTTGGTGTGAAAATTGGCAAAACTTTAGCTCTGTTACAACAGGCTTATGGTGAACATTCCTTGTAGAAATTGAGAGTTTTTGACCGCCATGGGTGATTTAAGAAGGGGCAAGAAGATATCCACGATGACGCAAGAAGTGGGTAGCCAAAACCGCAGAGGACGGATGCAAATGTGGACAGAGTGCGAACCCTCGTACCATCATGCTTGTGTGTTTTTTTGATCAGAAAGGGATAGATTACTGTGAGTTCGTAGAACATAGTACAGCAGTCAACCAACATTATTACTTGGAGATTCCAAAAAAGTTAAGGAAACCTGCACGGCGCAAAACACTGGAACTCTGGCCTGACAAGTGGATCATCTGTAGGAAGTCGGGTGACGAAACGCGTAAGAGGGGGAAATAACGTCATCACGTACGCCGGGTTTGTGTGCTCACGCCCAGGATCTTCGGTCAGAGTGATCTCGGACTATTTATATGCCTTTTTGCTTGTGTCAGTGGAGACACATTAAAATGTGAGTGTGCAGGTTTTAAAATAAAAGTCATGTTTTAAGGACCTTATGCTGTGTGAACTCCTTCTCTCCTCCGTCCTCATTATTGGTGATCGTGATACTGCATAATCCTGGTGATTGTGAGAGTATACTGAGGATCTTGCTGGGTCTGCAGATTATCGCTCCAGGAGGGGAATGTAGGCCAGAAGGGCTGATAATATGTGGGGGAACCCAGCAGGAAGAAATATTTCCCTCTGCTTTTATTTCACAATCAGCGAACTGGTAAAGAGGTGGCTGTGCAGATATTATAAAGCTCGCTCATCTCTATTCATGATAGCTGTGCCAGGACCACACCATTAGCACAGAAGCTACCATTCCCGATTTAGAGATGGAAATGAGATATTCAAAGAGAATTTTCCCGCAGTGTAATTTCTGCCTATTTTCCCTTTAATGGGGAATAATAATGATATATTTATAATAAAGTTGAACTGAAGCATATCGCACATAATGCCCCGCTCGGAAGCGCTCTGCGGTGAAGTCTCAATTCCGACACAGGAATTAATTACACATTCCCTTTTGAAAAGTGAAATTAATTGAAAACTAGAATTTTCTAATTAGAGGGAGCCGTCCTTGGCTAAATGAGTCAGGTTATCTACAAAGCTAATTTATAAGTTGTGAGCATAATGTGTAGGACTTGTAATATGTGGCTCGGCTAACCTTCAGAAGTCTCAGAACGATGGTGAGATCTTCCCGGTGGCTAGCTTTATCACGCAGCGCTGGGCAAGGGATGTTATAATTGATATCCCTGCTCTGTTGGGGTGCAGAAATAGCAGTTGACTAGTTAATGTCTTTATCCCTTTTATATAAGTGAACTTGACAACTTGACTTCCGAATAATACTTTTTGTCACCCTTGAAGTCTCATTTTTTTTGCAAGTTGACCAAGAAAACCATGTGAGTGCTTAAAGTGGACCTCCTGAGAAACGATGTCTTGTTTATGATGGAGCCTTTGCCAGATTTCAAGGCCTAACTGGAGTAACCACTGCCACCAGAGCCCAAGAGCGAGGGACAAATCTAACATTTGAAAGTGGTTACTAGAACACTCGTCTCACAAAGGTGGGACATGCCTTCCTAGAGACAATGAAATCCTGGGAGAGATTCTTACCTGCACTCTGTACAAAATTAGAATTCAAGCTTTTGGCTTACTTTTCAGCTTTACGTAGTAAAATGCCAATGCAGTGATAACACATAAAGTTGGATTTCTTTTGAATATGAAAAACCTTTATGGATAAGGTGGTAACTTCACAAGAGAAGCATTCCAGGTGGAATATATTCACTAGGTATGAAAGTGATTCTAAAGACGCTATTTTTATACTTACCTGCTCTGTGTAATGGTTTTGCACAGGGCAGCCCTCGTCCTCCTCTTCTCAGACCCCCCCGCCAGCGCTTCTGGCCCCTACCCCCTTCCAAGTGCCCCCATAGCAAACCGCTTGCTCTAGGGGCACTTGTGCGAGCTTGATCCCGAACCGACTCTGTGTGTCCATTGACACACACAGTGCGGCTCATCCCTACACTTCTCTCTATCCTCACTGGCTCCAATGAGGACAGAGAGAGCCACTGCTGTCATGCACATTGCTGGATCAAGATCGGGCTCAGGTAATTTAGGGATTTGGGGGGGGGGGGGGCTGGGCAGGAGCTGCATGCAGAAGGTTTTTTTACCCAAATGCATAGAATGCATTAGAGTAAAAAAAACTTTCTGCCTTTAGAACCTCTCTGATATTTTACCACTTGTACACCTTTGAAGGTAGGAGAATTAAGGTGTATGAAAAGCCAAAACTTTTTTTTTAGGTGAGAGTGTGGAAGTGTCAAGACCCCGGTCGGGTTTTCATTTCTCTAGTGCAGAACATTTAAATTGAAGGTGCTGGTCTCAACTCATCAATAGGACATGGTTGACGTAAGTCCATTGAACTAATATGCGGTGCAGTGGCTTTGGTGGGGCCTCCCTCGACAAAAAACAGGATGCCCCTTTTCTAGGGGGTCTAAGATCCATGTGTACAAAGTCCAGTGAGCGCGCCAAACCAAAGATCAATGAGTCCAAAATCTTTTAATAATAGTATTTGCTTATAACAGAGACAACGTGTTTCAGGGGCTCAAAAATGTAGCAGAATACACTTTGGCCTAAATTTATGCAGAAAGATCGTTTATTTGCTAAATTTTATAACAGCAATGTAGAAAACTGTGGGTTTTTTTTTTCAAATGTTTGCTATTTTTTGTTTATATATCAAAAAATAAAAAAAACTCAGTAATTATTAACCACTTGAGCTCCTGAGGATTTACCCCCCCTTAATGACCACGCCTCTTTTTGCTACTCGGCGCTGCACTGATTTAACTGATAATTGCGCGATCATGCAACGCTGCACCCAAACGAAATTTACGTCCTTTTTTTCACACAAATAGAGCTTTCTTTCGGTGTAATTTGATCGCCTGTGCGCTTTTTATTTTTCATGCTATAAACAAAAAAAGGCCCAAAATTTTGAAGAAAAACAATATTTTTTATTTTCAGCTATAAAAAATATATAGTAAACTCAAAGTTAGTTATAAATTTAGACCAAAATGTATTCTGCTCCATTTTTTTGGTAAAAAAAATCCCAATGAGTGTATATTGATTGCTTTGTGTGGAAGTTATAGCGTCTACAAACTATGGTATAGATACTGCAATTTACGCCATTTTTCTGCTATACAGCGCTGCGCTAGTTTAACGGACAATTGCGCGGTCATGCAATACGGTACATAAATGAAATTTACATCCTTTTTTTTCCCCACAAATTGAGCTTTCTTTCGGTGGTATTTGATTGCCTGTGCGGTTTTTATTTTTTGCGCTATATAAAAAAAAGGCTGACAATTTTGAGGAAAAAAAAACAATATTTTGGACTTTTTGCTATAAAACATGTCCAGTAAAAAAAAATGCAAAAATCAAATTTAGTCATAAATTTCTGCCAAAATGCATTCTGCAACATATCTCTGCTAAAAAAAAAACCCAATACGTGTAAATTAATTGGTTTACGTGAAAGTTATAGCGTTTACAAATGGCGGGAAAGATACTGGGGTTTTTAGGTTTTTTTTTATACTAATAATGGCGGCGATCAGTGACTTATGGCGGGACTGCGGCGGACATTCTGACATTGGGGGGTACTGACTTGGGGTCACTGAAATCCCCAAAAACACTAATACAGTGATCAGTGCAAAAAAAAAAACTGACACTGTAATAATGGCAATGGGGAGGAAGGGGTTAACTTTATTTTGCAGGGAAGGGTTATAGGAGTGAGGGGAGTGTTTTACTAGGGGGCGGGGGTGTGTACTGGGTGGGACAAGGCTGATCGAGAAAGAGAAACTGTTCTTTCTCGATCAGCTCATCCTCGAGCTGACAGGGAAGTGACAGACAGCACAGCTACAGCAGCTGTGCTCTCTGTCACTGTTTGCCGCCGATCGCCGGGACATAGCTGCTAAGGAGCGGCTGTGACCCGGCGACTGACATCTGCGGCGGTGATCCGCGGGACAGATAGGGCAGCGGCGTGCCTCGCTCGCGCCCCCTATTTGTTTACAAAACACACATTTTAAAACGTGGTTTTGCCTGCGAGTGCCGCCCTGCCGCCGTATATGTACAGTGGCAGGGCGGCAAGTGGTTAAATACCACCAAAAGAAAGTTCTTTTTGTCTAAAAAAAAAAAATGCTAAAAACTTCATTCGGGTACAATGTTGCAAGACTGAGTCATTGTCATTCAAAGTGTGCCAACGGTGAAATCTGAAAAATTGGCCTGGGCAGGAAGGGGGTGAAAAGTATCTGGTATTGAAATGGTTAATCCATAACTAAAAAAGCACACATTTTGCCTTTGCCTTCACTTTATTGGCCACTTTAAAATACCACTTGAAGCAGTGTTTAACGTGTGCGGTAATGAATGCTGCTGTTTAATGCATCAAGATGATCTTAATTCACCGTGCTGTAGTGATCGATGAGAGCTGAAAATAGCAATCGTTATGGGAGATAACACATGCATTCTAGCTTTGCGAACTGAGCTCACCGACTGCAGAGCTTCACAGATCAATTGATCCATTTATGTCAGCCTCTGACGCCCCCCCACCCCCAAGGAGGGTTTCTGAGCTAATTTCTCTAAACCAGTTTCTAAGCCACCCGTACCTTTGATTCAGTGTTGTGGGCAGCCACATCACCTGCCAGTATATGTTTGTGTTATGAAAGGAAACCAAGAGAAAACCTGCAGAACTATGAGAGAACATACAAAATCCATGCAAACCTCGCATTTTCAGCCTCAGTGAGAACTGTTCTGAGGTCAGGAATTGGGGCATGTTCTACTCAATGGACACACAACTGTATGAACCTGAGATAGGTTCTAACTCTATGGCCTTGTACACACGGTGGTACTACAGTGCACACCTGTGCAAATTGGGAGCAACGGCTGTGTCCATGCAGCTGCTGCATCCCAATTTAAATGCATAGGGATGCACAGCAGACCTGTGAATACCCATATGGGCAAACAGGGCCTTAGCACGGGTGTATGCAGAAGTACGCCCATGTGAACAAGACATTAAAACTTGGTAGAATCTAACTCTTTTCCCACTCTATAGTGCTGTGAAATATTATTTGCCCTTCCTGATTTTTTTTTTTGCATATTTGTCACACTTAAATGATTCAGATCATCAAACAAACTTTAATATTACACAAATATAACCCGAGTAAATACAAAATTTAGTTTTTAAATGATTAATTAATTTAGTATGAACAAAAAGGCTGTCCAAACCTACCCGGCCCTATGTGAAATAGTAATTGCCCCCCTAAACCTAATATCTGGTTGGCAACAACTACAATCAAGCGTTTGAGATGCCTGGCAATGAGTCTTTCACATTGCTGTGGAGGAAATTTGCTCCATTCTTCTTTGCAGAATTGTTTTAATTCAGCCACATTGGAGGGTTTTCTAGCATGAATGGCCTATTTATGGTCATGCCACAGCATCTCATTCAGAGCTAAGTCCGGCCTTTGTCTAGGCCACTCCAAAACCTTCATTTTGTTGTTTTTTTGGCCATTCAGAGGTGGACTTGCTGGTGTGTGTCCGATCATTGTCCTGCTGCATAACCCAAATGTGCTTGAGGTAATGAACTGATGACCGGACATTCTCCTTCAGGACTTTCTGGTAGAGCGCAGAATTCATGGTTCCATCACTTATGGCAAGTCATCCAGGTCCTGAAGCTGCAAAGTAGCCCCAGACCATCACATTGCCACCACCATGTTTGACTGTTGGTGTGATGTTCTTTTTTTTAAATGCTGTGTTAGTTTTATGCCAGATGTAATATTACACACACCTTCCAAAAAGTTCGACTTTTGTCTCTTCAGTCCACAGAATATTTGCCCAAATGTCTTGGGGATGATCAAGAGGTTTTTTGGCATGTGATACGAGCCTTTGTGTTCTTTTTGATCAGCAGTGGCTTTGGCCTTGGAAGTCTCCCATGGAGGCCTTTTTCCCAGTCTCTTTCTTATTGCTGAATCATGAACACTGACCTTACCTGAGGCAAGTGAGGCCTGTAGTTCTTTAGATGATATTCTGGGTTCTTTTATGACCTCCTGGATGAGTCGTCATTGTGCTCTTGGAGTCATTTTGGTAAGACGGCCACTCCTGGGAAGGTTCACCATTGTTCCAAGTTTTCTCCATTTGTGGACAATGGCTCTCACCATAGAGCGCTGGGGTCCCGAAGCCTTAGAAATGGCTTTGGAACCCTTTCCAGACTGATACAAGTCAATTACTTTGTTTCTCATCTGTTATTGAGTTTCTTTAGATTGTAGCATGATGTGTTGCTTTTTGAGATTTTTTTTTACTGTGCTTCACTTTGTCAGACAGCTTCTATTTAAGTGATTTTTTTTTGATTCAACAAGTCTGACAGTAATCAGGCCAGGGTGTGACAAGTGAAATCTAACTCAGCTGTCCAAAAAATTTGGTTAATCACAGTTCATTCATGATTTAGCAAGGAGTGAGGGGGCAATTACTTTTTTGCAGAGGGCCAGGTACTTTTGGATAGTTTTTTTCCCTTAATAAATTAAAAACTGCATTTTGTATTTACTTGGGTTACCTTTGTGTAACATTAACATTTGTTTGATGATCTGAATCATTAAGTGTGACAAATATGCAAAATAAAAACCAGGAAGGGGGCAAATACTTTTTCACAGCACTGTATAGAAGGTTTTTGGGTAGATTTAGATGTGCTTCTAAATCTCCCTTTCCTCTGAAGCCTGATCTGCATTCGAATTGTGCTTCAAAGGCTACTGACAGGCAATGAAGCGCTGTGACGCACCGCCTGTTTTAACTTCATTTTTGCCAACAAACGCCACAACCGTAGGCATTGCAGTTTCTGGACTTCCCTATTTACTACATGTAGGGTAAACTTTGCAGCAGATTTATTTAGTTTTTATTTTATTTATTACATGTACTTCTATAGCGCCATCAATTTACGCAGCACTTTACATATATATTGTACATTCACATCAGTTCCTAACCCTCAAGGGGTGTACAATCTAAGGTCCCTAACCCTCAAGGGGTGTACAATCTAAGGTCCCTAACCCTCAAGGGGTGTACAATCTAAGGTCCCTAACCCTCAAGGGGTGTACAATCTAAGGTCCGTAACCCTCAAGGGGCGTACAATCTAAGGTCCCTAACCCTCAAGGGGCGTACAATCTAAGGTCCCTAACTCACATTCATACATACATATACTAAGACCAATTTAGACAGGAGCCAATTAACCTACCAGCATGTCTTTGGAGTGTGGTAGGAAACCGGAGTAACCGGAGGAAACACACTCAAGCACAGGTAGAACATGCAAACTCCAAGCAGCTGATGCCGTGATTGGGATTCGAACCGATGAACCTAGTACTGCCATGCGGAAATATATATCAGTCTCCTGTGCACAAGAATGGGGTACGAAGATGTAACTGTGACATCCTCTGTGTAACCAAAATCAGCACTGGACTTGCTGCCCTCTAAGGGTTGGGGGAAACCCACAGGAGCCAACTGTAAAAACAAAGAAAAACAGGGGGCACACCAACCTTGTTCATTGTGGGCAGCACAGTGGCTAAATGGTTAGCACTTACGCCTGGCAATACTAGGGTCGTTGGTTCGAATCCCAGCCATGCCACCTCCTGCCTGGAGTTTGCATGTTCTCCCTGTGCCTGTGTGGGTTTCCTCCGGGTACTCTGGTTTCCTCCCACACTCCAAAGACATGCTGGTAGGTTAATTGGATCCTGTCTAAATTGGCCCTAGTATGTGTATGTATGGATGTGTGTTAGGGACCTTAGATTGTACGCCCCTTGAGGGTTAGGGACCTTAGATTGTACGCCCCTTGAGGGTTAGGGACCTTAGATTGTACGCCCCTTGAGGGCTAAGGACCTTAGATTGTACGTCCCTTGAGGGTTAGGGACCTTAGATTGTACCCCCTTGAGGGTTAGGGACCTTAGATTGTACGCCCCTTGAGGGTTAGGGACCTTAGATTGTACGCCCCTTGAGGGCTAAGGACCTTAGATTGTACGCCCCTTGAGGGTTAGGGACCTTAGATTGTACCCCCTTGAGGGTTAGGGACCTTAGATTGTACACCCCTTGAGGGTTAGGGACCTTAGATTGTACGCCCCTTGAGGGTTAGGGACCTTAGATTGTACACCCCTTGAGGGTTAGGGACCTTAGATTGTACGCCCCTCGAGGGTTAGGGACCTTAGATTGTACCCCCCTTGAGGGTTAGGGACCTTAGATAGTACACCCCTTGAGGGTTAGGGACTGATGTGAATGTACATTATATATGTAAAGTGATGCGTAAATTAATGGCGCTATATAAGTACCTGAAATAAGTAAACTTTAATGATCCAAAATTCAATATATTCACAAACGTAGGAACAAAGCGTGTCAGATACAAAGCCAGTACACGGGATCAGCTCCCAGAATCATGAGGACCCTCTTAAGACTGACACGTTTCTCGGAGTGATCTCCTCTTCCTCAGAGCCAGGCAGGTGGTACCCTGGTTGGGATTCGAACCGACGACCCTAGTACTGCCAGGAGGAAGTGCTAAACCATTTAGCCACTGAACAGATGCAAAGATTCGCGCCCGCGGCATATTAAACTCCCCCCTTCGCTGGAGGGGGTTGGTGGATGACCTTTGTGTCCCTTCTAAAGGGATTACTCTAACTTTCTGACCCTATGACCATTATATCCAGGACCGGACATGAGGGGAAATGTCCTCAATGGGACACCAGCAGTAGTGGTTCTAACCCTTCCCTGTTCATATAAAACAAACCACATTTGAGGAGGAGTTCCACTTTTTTCCATTCCCTGCAGTTTTTTCCGCAGGGCCTTCCCAATTTGTTTTGAATTGCACACCCTTCTCATCATGCAAGGTAGCAGCGTCCCCCCCCCCCCCTATAGCCCCTGTGATACTTCTTATATTCCAGGGAGCAAAATTCCATAACATTAAGATATTATTTGCAAACATAAAAGTTTGTCTGGCCTTTCCCTCTGAAAGTCAAATAAGCAAAGCAAGCAGTTGGGGATTTGCATTCCCTCACCTAATGCGCAGATTAGCAAGTGGGAAAAAAAAAAAAGTCAGGGACTCTCTTGATAAATGCCTGCGAAGCCGCTTCGTATAATGTGAAGTTAATTTGATTGTGAGGCCCGCTCTCCATGGTGCTGAAATTGATGTCACCTCATCTCCATTACAAAAGTTATTGAAATTTCAGGACTGTGTGGCGATTGGCGATAACGACTTCACATCAGTAATATGTTTCTCCAATGTGTTAACTGGTGTGATGAGAAATAAGCCATTACACAATGGCTGGGAGTGCTGCACATGACAGTTGACTGATGCCGGGGAGAAATGGATGACTGTATCATCGCTGAGCTGACGGCTTTTCAGCGCTGGGGAAACTCTCTCCCAGAATTGTTCTATTTACTCAGCAAGAATGCACACGGCAGATGATTTCTCACCATAATACCCACTTTAGAGATAATTAATGGATGTGCTTATTAAGCCCTGTCCAGAGGAAGCCATGGTGTGTTTCCAGTAGGTGATGTGACATTCACATACTAACTTGTTCCATATTCTGATATTATATTTCATATAAAATGTGATTAGTATCCCAGCTTAAGGAGACACTGTGCCCTTGCCCATTCACGGCAAAGCGATAGGTTCTGTGGAAATGCCCCGCCCCCTCTTCATCCAACCACCTTGTGTCACTGGCATCAGTTTCACATCAGTCTGAGAGGCTTCCGAGATCATTCATAATTAATTTGCATTCCCATAGATTAATACAGGAGTCCTCCAGCAGCGCAGAGTATTTCAGGAGAGGAGAGTTATAGAGGAAGGAGCGGAGTCCTCTAGCAGAGCAGAGTATTTCAGGAGAGGAGAGTTATAGAGGAAGGAGCGGAGTCCTCCAGCAGAGCAGAGTATTTCAGGAGAGGAGTTATAGAGGAAGGAGCGGAGTCCTCCAGCAGTGCAGAGTATTTCAGGAGAGGAGTTATAGAGGAAGGAGCGGAGTCCTCCAGCAGTGCAGAGTATTTCAGGAGAGGAGAGTTATAGAGGAAGGAGCGGAGTCCTCCAGCAGTGCAGAGTATTTCAGGAGAGGAGAGTTATAGAGGAAGGAGCGGAGTCCTCCAGCAGTGCAGAGTATTTCAGGAGAGGAGAGTTACAGAGGAAGGAGCGGAGTCCTCCAGCAGCGCAGAGTATTTCAGGAGAGGAGAGTTATAGAGGAAGGAGCGGAGTCCTCCAGCAGCGCAGAGTTTTTCAGGAGAGGAGAGTTATAGAGGAAGGAGCGGAGTCCTCCAGCAGCGCAGAGTATTTCAGGAGAGGAGAGTTATAGAGGAAGGAGCGGAGTCCTCCAGCAGCGCAGAGTATTTCAGGAGAGGAGTTATAGAGGAAGGAGCGGAGTCCTCCAGCAGCGCAGAGTATTTCAGGAGAGGAGTTATAGAGGAAGGAGCGGAGTCCTCCAGCAGCGCAGAGTATTTCAGGAGAGGAGTTATAGAGGAAGGAGCGGAGTCCTCCGGCAGCGCAGAGTATTTCAGGAGAGGAGTTATAGAGGAAGGAGCGGAGTCCTCCGGCAGTGCAGAGTATTTCAGGAGAGGAGAGTTATAGAGGAAGGAGCGGAGTCCTCCAGCAGAGCAGAGTATTTCAGGAGAGGAGAGTTATAGAGGAAGGAGCGGAGTCCTCCAGCAGTGCAGAGTATTTCAGGAGAGGAGAGTTATAGAGGAAGGAGCGGAGTCCTCCAGCAGTGCAGAGTATTTCAGGAGAGGAGAGCTATAGAGGAAGGAGCGGAGTCCTCCAGCAGTGCAGAGTATTTCAGGAGAGGAGAGCTATAGAGGAAGGAGCGGAGTTCTCCAGCAGTGCAGAGTATTTCAGGAGAGGAGAGTTATAGAGGAAGGAGCGGAGTCCTCCAGCAGAGCAGAGTATTTCAGGAGAGGAGTTATAGAGGAAGGAGCGGAGTTCTCCAGCAGTGCAGAGTATTTCAGGAGAGGAGAGTTATAGAGGAAGGAGCGGAGTCCTCCAGCAGTGCAGAGTATTTCAGGAGAGGAGAGTTATAGAGGAAGAATCAGAGTCCTCCGGCAGCGCAGAGTATATGTGGGGATGACCCCTCCGGTATCAAGCAGGTATTGGAAATCTTCAGTTTTAAAATTGATGTTAATTATTTGTATCTGTTTATTTATTTTTTCAGCTGCAGAGAAGGATAAGTGAAAGGACAGTTTCCCTTAACACAATGGTCCCATTACCACGTAGCGCATACTGGCACCATATAACACGACAGCACAGCACTGGACAATTATACAGTCTTCAAGGTAAGAGACCTGATGAACGTTGTATCTTCTGTTGATATTCTCCATCCGTTTATCTCTGCTGATCTTAGTTTGGAATCAGTAGGCTGTTTCAGACATCTGTCATAGACATGACAATCTATTAACAGGGGGTCACCTTCATGTAAAATTGATCATTAGATCAAAAGATAAAAACAGCTGAAGTTTTATGCAAATCTTGAGTTTTATTGGCTCCAGCTGCTTTCCTCTACCAGACCCATGCTTTCCTATTGGTCCTTCAGGATGGAGGAGGGAGGGTCAAGCTCAGATTTCACAAGAAAATGTCAGACCTGCATATAACTTTAGCTGCCTATATTTCAGGATTGCTGATCATGTCAATATTATTATTATTATACAGGATTTATGGCGCCAACAGTTTGCTCAGCACTTTACAATATAACGGGAGACAATACAGCAACAATACAGTTCAATACAAGAGGGATAGGAGGGCCTGATCCTCAGAGCTTACAATCTAGGAGGGAGGGGCAATATGAGCTTTTCACTACAGAGTTCTTCACCCTGCGCAGTTTTTCAGTGTATTCTCAATTAGAATTGTCTGCGTTTGGGACTTTTATTTATTTTTGCTATGACTTCATAAAAAATGTCAGTGGCCTTTTCACACCACATCTAGAAGTGTCTCTTGTAATGTGATCCTCTAGTCAGATTCAGTGCTTGAAATAAGAAGGACTCCACAGTGATTTCGCATGTAGTACAGACAATCCTTGTCAGGATGATAACGGTAGGCTTCATGCGGGTAGCTTCTGTTATCTGTACGTTTCAGTGCTGAATTTTTCTGTTTGATTGGACTTTACATAACAAGACCATTAATACCTCACCGCTAATACTGAGATCACACTTGTACTGAGGTCTATTATACTGAATGAACTAATCTTAGAAAGTATTGCTATACTGAAAAAGTTTATTACTACTACTACAGGTACTTATATAGCACCGTCAATCTACGCAGCGCTTTATATATATATTGTACATTCATATCAGTCCCTAACCCTCAAGGGGCATACAGTATAAGGTCCCTAACCCTCAAGGGGCGTACAATCTAAGATTCCTAACCCTCAAGGGGCGTACAATATAAGGTCCCTAACCCTCAAGGGGCGTACAATCTAAGATTCCTAACCCTCAAGGAGCGTACAGTCTATGGTCCCTAACCCTCAAGGGGGGTACAATCTAAGGTCCCTAACCCTCAAGGGGCGTACAATCTAAGGTCCCTAACCCTCAAGGGGCGTATAATCTAAGGTCCCTAACCCTCAAGGGGCGTACAATCCAAGGTCCCTAACCCTCAAGGGGCGTATAATCTAAGGTCCCTAACCCTCAAGGGGCATACAATCTAAGGTCCCTAACCCTCAAGGGGCATACAATCTAAGGTCCCTAACCATCAAGGGGCGTATAATCTAAGGTCCCTAACCCTCAAGGGGCGTACAATCTAAGGTCCCTAACCCTCAAGGGGCGTATAATCTAAGGTCCCTAACCCTCAAGGGGCATACAATCTAAGGTCCCTAACCCTCAAGGGGCATACAATCTAAGGTCCCTAACCATCAAGGGGCGTATAATCTAAGGTCCCTAACCCTCAAGGGGCGTACAATCTAAGGTCCCTAACCCTCAAGGGGCGTACAATCTAAGGTCCCTAACTCTCAAGGGGCGTACAATCTAAGGTCCCTAACCCTCAAGGGGGGTACAATCTAAGGTCCCTAACCATCAAGGGGCGTACAATCTAAGGTCCCTAACCCTCAAGGGGTGTACAATCTAAGGTCCACAACTCACATTCATACATACACATACTAGGGACAATTTAGACAGGAACCAATTAACCTACAAGCATGTCTTTGGAGTGTGTAAGGAAACCGGAGTTCCCGGAGGAAACCCACGCAGGCGCAGGGAGAACATGCAAACTCCAGGCAGGTGATGCTGTGGTTGGGATTGTTGATACATGGAATAGACTTCTAGCAGAGAGGTAGTTGGGAAGGGGGGGGGGGGGGTGGTGGCGCTACACAAAGAAGGTTTTTCTACCTTCATGTATAGAATGCATGAAGTACAAAACATTCAGCCTTCGCAACCACTTTGTAGAGGAGATCAGTTGAAGGGGGAAGGAGATCCCTAGACATTTGCAGCCAGAACTGGTGTCCATATTGGGAGATTTCCTCTAACCTCTTCTTCCATTCCAACATTTTGAACTTTCATTGCTTTTTCTATTAGAAACAATGGTCACCAGGACAAAGAAAGGGTAATTCTCAAGACAGCAATTAAAACCTGAGCAATAACACCTAAAAAAAAATAAAATGTAACTTTATTTACAGTTGAACTGCTTGCCAGTTCTGACATGGACAGACTATGTCATTCTGAAGTACAGGTGTCTATTCCATGTGTTGCAGTGCATGTTAGCCCCCCTGGGCTGCAATCGTTCCACCGTATATCCTCTGTATACGTTTTCCAGGGTATACCCTCTATATGCTCTTTCCTTCATGTTTAGCCATATGGCATGTTTACTGTAAAAGAAGATGCAGATTTTACAGGGGGTCCTGTTCATTTGTATGCAGTGTGCGCATGTGGGAAACAACAACATCTGAGCTGCAGCAAACAAATTAAAAAAATAAATAAAAACAACCTAATGAGAGCCATTGAACACAAAGGAACAGGATTCTCATTTCAATCCAGCCTTTGGAAAGTGCGCATCAGTGTGGAGACGGGCCCTAAATCTCATCCCAATAGAATTAATACGTTTTTAACTGCAGCTTTGAATCAATTTTATGCTCCTTAAAGTTGAACATTCCCTTGATTTTTTTTTTTTTTTTTTGTAGATATAATTGCACCATCAGGGAGTGCAATAATTAGTCCTAATGGGTTTTCTGGCAGAGCTGAACTTTAACACTTGACCAAGCACAGTTCCTGATGGAGGAAATATTGCGAACAAATTCTTGTAAATTTTAGACATTCTTTATTGAAGCTCTTGACCCCCGTTGGCCACGGTACGCTTTTATTACCCTGGCCATTTGTAGACGTTTCTGGGTTTCAATTAGGACTCTATGTAGAATATTTATTTTCTATCCACATATGTATTGATGCAATAATAACAGTAAATAATCGTAATGGTGATTTACTAGTGTAGGAGACAAGGCAAGTATGCCGTTATCTTCTCTGGAATGATATGTAATGACACCACTCAGGCCTAAAGGTGACATAGCTGAAGATAACTCTGGGATGTCACTGAGGGGTTTATTTACCAACTTCATAGAAACCAATCAGCTTCTAAGCTCAGCTTGTTTGATTAAAGAAGAAATCCAGGCAAAATTACTATTTTCCTATAAGGCTGTGCCCGCGCTGCATGGATTAAATGCTCGTTTTTGTCTAGGGGCTCAAAAAATAAAGATATACTTACCTAATCCACCAATCCTCCGAGTGCGAGACCCGTCCACGACGCTCCTGCCCCCCCCAGCAGACTAGTGGTCTTGTAAGTGGGCTGTTCCTGACATCCATTACGCCCATAGACCCGCTCCCAATGTGAGGACGGCAGGAACAGTCCACCGCTCGACGTGGGGGAGTACGGTTTTCTGGAGGATCGGAGCAATGGGTAACTACAGCTTTTACATGAGCCCCTAGACAAAACGAGCGCTTAACCCATGAAATGCGGCCACATCCCCACTGCATGGGAAAATAAAATTTTGAATCAGAGTTTTGCTTTCAGTTTTGGCAAAACAACCTGGAAGCTGATTGGTTTCTATGCAGAAGTGAGCCTGATTTTGCACTCTCCAGCTTTGGTAAATAATAAACTAGTCAGATAAATCACAGCAAACTAGTGACATCAGTAATTATCACTGAGACTCAACCAGTCAGCTCGCAGTTATCTACTGACATCAGTGATGTTCAGACTAGAACAGTGGTCTCTAAACCGCGGTCCGGGTAGCTGGATGTGGCCCTTTGCTTGCCTTTATCTGGCCCTTGGGGCACTATTCCTCCTACTGACACCAACAATGGGCAACTTTCCACCCACTGACACCAACAATGGGGCACTATTCCTCCCATTGACACCAACAATGGGGCACTATTCCTTCCACTGATACCAATGATGGGGCACTATTCCTCCCATTGACACCAATGATGGGGCTCTATTCCTCCCACTGACACCAATGATGGGGCACTATTCCTCCCACTGATACCAATGATGGGGCACTATTCCTCCCATTGACACCAATGATGGGGCTCTATTCCTCCCACTGACACCAATGATGGGGCACTATTCCTCCCACTGACACCAATGATGGGGCACTATTCCTCCCATTGATACCAATGATGGGGCATTATTCCTCCCACTGACACCAATGATGGGGCACTATTCCTCCCATTGACACCAATGATGGGGCACTATTCCTCCCACTGACACCAATGATGGGGCACTATTCCTCCCACTGACACCAATGATGGGGCACTATTCCTCCCATTGACACCAATGATGGGGCTCTATTCCTCCCACTGACACCAATGATGGGGCACTATTCCTCCCATTGATACCAATGATGGGGCATTATTCCTCCCACTGACACCAATGATGGGGCACTATTCCTCCCATTGACACCAATGATGGGGCACTATTCCTCCCACTGACACCAATGATGGGGCACTATTCCTCCCACTGACACCAATGATGGGGCACTATTCCTCCCACTGATACCAATGATGGGGCACTATTCCTCCCACTGATACCAATGATGGAGCACTATTCCTCCCACTGATAGCAATGATGGGACACTATTCCTCCCACTGACACCAATGATGGGGCACTATTCCTCCCACTGATACCAATGATGGGGCACTATTCCTCCCACTGATAGCAATGATAGGGCACTATTCCTCCCACTGATAGCAATGATAGGGCACTATTCCTCCCACTGACACCAATGATGGGACACTATTCCTCCCACTGATACCAATGATGGGACGCTATTCCTCCCACTGACACCAATGATGGGACACTATTCCTCCTACTGATACCAATGATGGGACACTATTCCTCCTACTGATACCAATGATGGGGCACTATTCCTCCTACTGACCCCAATGATGGGACACTATTCCTCCCACTGATACCAATGATGGGGCACTATTCCTCCCTCTGACAGCAATGATGAGGCACTATTCCTCCCACTAAAGATGTTTCATTGTTTACTCCCACTGACATCAGAGCATTTTCTATTCACCCCCCCCCCATAAAGTCTGAAGAACAGTAAACCGGCTCTTTTGTTTAGAAAGTTTGGAGACCCCTGGACTAGAGGCTAGTGATGACACAGAGATTCAGGTAAAATACACCTTTACATACATTTTTGCCTATAGATCAGAAAAAGGTGCATCAATCTACAGGGAGTAATTTGTACAAATTATAGATCTGTTCACAGAACAAACAGAGATAAACTGGTAGGAAGCTACAGGAAAAACACTGACACCGACTACAGGCAGAGGTTTACCAGTTTAGGTAGGTGGATATGTAGAACAGATGGAGGTGTACTGGTCTGAGTAGATAGTGTCACAGAAGTAGTGGGCCCTCTGTGTCACCAGGTAAATGTAATCCTTAAAGAGGTAAAGGTTCTAAGGAACACCAGAGCACCCCAGAAGGCAGAGCACCCCAGAAGGCAGAGCACCCCAGAAGGCAGAGCACCAGAGTACCCCAGAAGGCAGAGCACCAGAGCACCCCAGAAGGCAGAGCACCAGAGCACCCTGGAAGGCATGATGGGCTTGTTGTTGTGCCCTCAGTTACACTTGGAGTGGCAACAGCTGACAGCAGGCAGAAATGAAGCACAGTTACCAATCAGCAGTGAAGGTCAACTAGGCATTAAGGCAAGGCAGGTGGTTAACAAGAATCATTGAGAAACCGGCAGGGATTGTAAACAGGTGTCAGAACTCGAACAGAGATCAGTTTACGGGAGCCTTAAAGTGGTTGTAAACCTCTGACATGGAATCTGAGCAAAGCATAGCCCTCTATAGTGTATACTTGGTTCAATCCAGGGCACTAGTGTCATTTCTGTCTGCTGCTTTGTCCCTATGCTATCTGCATGATTCACTTCTGACAAGTTTTCCTGACACCAAGAAGTAAAAAGGTGACGGGAGGAAGGGGAGTCCCTTACCTCCAATCAGCTCTCCTCACTGTGTGTAGCTTCAGCTCCCCACCCCATGCTTTCTGGAAGCTCGGACAAACTGTAGAAATTCTGCGCTTTGAATCGCTGTAGAGAAGAAAAGACTGCGGATGAAAAGGCACAACTTATGTGGGAGGATCTGTTTCATCTCTGTGTATCATCTGAGGCCAGGCACTTCACTGGGTATATCTTGGGGTTTACAACCACTTGAAGAACAGACAGTATACTGGTCTAAGCAGATGGATATGTCGAGCAGACAGGGGTGCACCAGTCTGAGTAGGTGGATATGTGGAAAAGATAGAGGTGCACCAGTGCAAGGAGACGGATGTATAGAACGGACTGAAGTGTACCAGTTTAAGCTGGTGGATTAGGTCTAAATGGGTAAATATGTAGAACCAGTGCCAATAGATGTATATGCAGAACAGACTGAGGTGTACCAGTGCCAATAGATGTATATGCAGAACAGACTGAGGTGTACCAGTCTATGTAGGTAGATATGTAGAAGAGATGGAGGTCCACCAGTGCAAATAGATTGATATGTAGAAATATGTAGAACAGATGGAGGTGTATCAGTGCAAATAGATGGATATATAGAACAGACTGAGGTGTATCAGTGCAAATAGATGGATATGTAGAACAGACGGAGGTGTATCAGTGCAAATAGATGGATATATAGAACAGACGGAGGTGTATCAGTGCAAATAGATGGATATATAGAACAGACTGAGGTGTATCAGTGCAAATAGATGGATATATAGAACAGACGGAGGTGTATCAGTGCAAATAGATGGATATATAGAACAGACGGAGGTGTATCAGTGCAAATAGATGGATATGTAGAACAGACGGAGGTGTATCAGTGCAAATAGATGGATATATAGAACAGACGGAGGTGTATCAGTGCAAATAGATGGATATATAGAACAGACGGAGGTGTATCAGTGCAAATAGATGGATATGTAGAACAGACGGAGGTGTATCAGTGCAAATAGATGGATATGTAGAACAGACGGAGGTGTATCAGTGCAAATAGATGGATATGCAGAACAGATTGAGGTGTACAGTCTATGTAGGTAGGTATGTAGAAGAGATGGAGGTCCACCAGTGCAAATAGATGGACATGTAGAACAGACGGAGGTGTATCAGTGCAAATAGACAGAGGTGTAGAATAGACAAAGATGTACCTGTGAGCAGGGTTCTGTGTGATGTGTCAGCGGCAGAGATCACACAAAGGCTGAGTAATGTAAACTGTATATTGTAGAACTTTCCAACAAGGTACATCCAGGCCCTACGGGTGGCATACCTGTCCGAAGCCACTTATGGAGACAGTAGCAGAGGTTCTGTAGATTGAAATGATGCTGACAGTTTCTGCAGTGAAGAGCAGGAAAGCAGCCTGGCCAGTCCAACCCAATTGGGAGGCTTCCTACGTGGAGATAGCGTGGTCCCTACGCTGTCCCTAATCCTCTGGAACAGCTCCCTGAAGGTATATGCTGTCCCTTATAGATGGGGAACCTATCCTTGCACTAACCACTCACAAAATGCATGCCAGATCAGGGGGCCGTGGCTTAAAGCGGAGTTCCAGTCTCCTTGACACTTTTCTACAAAAAGCACCCTCGTGATTCTCTTCAGTTGCACTATATAATTATGACAGTGTTCTAACTGTATATCTTTTGCTAAATGTGCCATTCCTCAGTAGGATCCCGGCAGACAGGCAGCAGCCATTACTAGCTTGGCCATCCGAAGCCAGCTCCTACTTTTTTCTGGGATTCGATGCAGCTGGCTACCCAACATGCACCTCCTGATCTCATGCCTTCCCTGTAAGGACACAGCATGGCGCACTGAGTTTTTCATAGGTTGCCATAACAAGATGGTGGCATTGGTGGCCCTATTGTTATGGCAATCTGTCAATCAATCTTCCTGATAACGTCACCATCAGTCAAGAAATACAGCGAGATTTCACCATTAGGCTTCCCGAAGACTCTTGGGATGAATGACGCCGATATCCCAAGAGTCCTAGGTGATGCAATCGCTTAGGCAGAAAGACTGGAAGTGCAGAACACAGCAAAAAAAGGTATTTAGAAAAACAAAATCCCATTACAGTCTGTTCTGCGGGTGGGCATTGTGTGGCAAGGAACATGAAAAAAAGGTGGAATTCCACTTTAAATAAGCTCTGCTCTCACTCAAGATGGCCATGGCGGTCACAAGAGGCACCAGCATCCAATCAGACAGCTGTTCTCCTGGTGACTTGAGGAAATCATAGAGGTACTAAGTTCCCCAAAACTTCCTTCCCCTGCTGTATTGCTGCTTCAGCCTAGCGCCACCTGCAGTGGGGAATACAGACTGCAGCTGCTTACACACATGTCTAAGTAGAAGGATATATAGAACAGATGGAGGTTCTCTGCTGCAAATAGATTAAAAATGTAGAACAGATGGAGGTATACTGGTCTGAGTAGGTGGATGTGTAGAACGCACAGAGGTGTACCAGTGCATATAGATGGATGTGTAGAACAGATGGAGGGGTACCCATGTAAGTAAGTGGATATGTTAGATCAGATGGAGGTGAACCGGTCTAATTAGGTTAATATGTAGAAGAGGTAGAAGTACAGAAATGCATATAGATGGATACGTTATGTGGAACAGACAGAGGTGTACCTGTGTACGTAGACAGAGTTGTAGAATCTTTGCGTGTGTTAGTTTTGATCCTTGGAAAGTATAACCATAAATATAAAACCTTTTTTTTTGTTAGTATTTTGGTCTAGTTGAGCCCTAATAAAGTATTCACAAGCCATCATTATTAAGTATGTAGATCTATTAATTACCTTGGTTTAATAAAAGGTAAATCAGTTTACATATTAAGAATTCTGCAGTACATCTACATGGAAATCAGGTGCCTTAATTTAATTAAATGGGAAATAAAAAATGGAAAATTATATTTGCCATAAATATATTACAAAATTATCTGCATCAATCTCAATTACGCGGAGTAAGCTGCGGACACGTTATTGATTCCCTACATATTTGCCCTCATTTAGCGGGATACGTTGTTTGAATGTCTAATTACCTCCTAGAAAGAAAACGGATTGGACTTCCAACTCTTAAACATGAATCACTGGTATCTTTAAACTATGATGTTTATTTTAAATGTTTTTTTTTCCCTTCCAATCGCTAATGGCGTACGGTTCTCCTAGCTCAACAGCGACATCTAGCGCTGCATCTTTCTTTTTCTTCTTCGTGCTTTTGAAAGGGACATGAATAATATGATTTTTTTAACATTTATATATTTATATAGTGTTGACAACATTTCTTAGAGCAGTGAGCCATTCACAAGCATTCCCTTTTATTGAGGGAATTTCCAGATTTATATTCCTATTATTTTGAATTCAACATTGTGAAAAATAAAGAAGAAAATGTCTAAGGGACTTTACTGAGTCATGCTTCACAAGTTAAAAAATATAGCATTTTATTCAAAAAGAGCACATATAAGATCATTAGAAACAGACACATAGATCATGATATACAATACAGCAAAAAACTCTAAAATACAAATTTAGATGAGAGAGCATTAAGGTGATCACCACATTGTCATTGGTCAAGATCTTGTAAAAGTTCATGAAACAACGTTCACTTCTTCAGGAGGTATGGATAATCATGAGTGCAGTGTCTATGGAGAGACCAGGTCAATAGTGATAGGAAAAAAAAGATGGGGGGGGGGGTGGGTTAGGAAAAAAAGGAAAGGGGGAGATTCACAAACATGGCAATCAAACAGATCGACCCCATATCCAAAAAAAAAAATAAAATTATTAAGTAAAACTTACCACAATACTGTATAGATCAGGGGTGGGCAAACTTTTTGACTTGAGGCCGCAATGGGTTCATATATTGGACCCGGGGGCCGGACCAAGAGTAGATGAATGATGTGTATGTGTCATCCATAGTAAATATAGTAATATTCCCCCATAGTAAGCATAGTAATGAATCCCCCATATAGTAATTCATCCCCCATATAGTAATTCATCCCCCATATAGTAATTCATCCCCCATAGTAATTCATCCCCCATATAGTAATTCATCCCCCATATAGTAATTCATCCCCCATATAATAATTCATCCCCCATAGTAATTCATCCCCCATAGTAATTCATCCCCCATATAGTAATTCATCCCCCATAGTAATTCATCCCCCATATAGTAATTCATCCCCCATATAGTAATTCATCCCCCATATAGTAATTCATCCCCCATAGTAATTCATCCCCCATATAGTAATTCATCCCCCATAGTAATTCATCCCCCATATAGTAATTCATCCCCCATAGTAATTCATCCCCCATATAGTAATTCATCCCCCATAGTAATTCATCCCCCATATAGTAATTCATCCCCCATAGTAATTCATCCCCCATAGTAATTCATCCCCCATATAGTAATTCATCCCCCTATAGTAATTCTTTCCCCATATTCCCCTGTGTCAATTTACTTACCTTTGCTCCGCGCGTTCCTCTCGCCGTGTTCCCGCGCCGTTCCGGTCTTCAGGGCGGACTGTGAGAGGAGCCTAGCTCCCCTCACGTTCGTCACGCTGCCCCGCCTACACACATCCTGACAGCCAATGTATCACGCTCCGCGGACCGGATTAAAAGGTCCGCCGGGCCGTAGTTTGCCCATTGCTGGTATAGATACTTACCTATCATCAATGTGAAAGGTGAAACATAAAATCTGAAAACAAATGTTTCCCCTGATCATGGACTGCAACAAGAAAGCACCACCCTGAGGTACTAGTCCGATTCGGGAGCTGTGGAAAGGTCTGGACTAATATCGAAAGCCAAGAGTGGTAATATAGTATTTGGTTGGCTGAAATAAAACATTGTGAAAAAGGCATTTAACCGAACACAAAATATTAATATGCAATATTTCACATTTACATGAATAACAAAAATGAAAAAAAAATGTAAACATCTGAAGGCTGACCATAATAAAAAAAAAAAAAGAAAATATGTACAAAACTTATGAGATGTATATTTTCCATAATACATAATAACGTGTCATCTGTCACTCAGAATCTTATCTTTCTTTTCCCTCTTTCTGTCCCTCTCTGTCTTTCTGCTTTCTTTGCTGCTGCCAAGACCTATCAACACAGAAGCTTCATAGAACAGACACGTTTCCTACCTACAGATCCGAGCACTGATGAAGACTGAATGGGACTTGTTTACTCTATAGAAACTTTTTTTTGTTCTTGAACTGGCAATCCGATTTCTTATCTGTTATGAATAGCTAGATGTTCATAGAACATTACCAACAAGCTGGAATATTTATATACTCTTCGATGCAACTTTTTTAAAAATCTTCATGAAGAATGCGCTTTTTGCCATTCGAGGAAATATTTTCACCACGTTTGACCATATGGACTGGAGAATGACATATCTCATGTTTATATCTCACGTCATCATCGCAAGTGTGTTTTTGTAGGTTTTAGCCGGACAGCCTGCAGCTTTCTAAACGGGAAAGGCACACAGAGTTGGAGATCTGTTGGTGGCCAAAACCTGCTTTGGATGTTTGTCTTGCTGTACTATATTGTGATTTTTTTGTTGTCTTTTATTTTGTTTTGGTGACATTCTAAAATGTTATAACAAGTCCTAAATTTCTTGGATTTTTTTTTTAAACTTTTTTTTCCGCATGTGCACTGGGGTTAGTTTTTGGCTCTCTAAATTTTCAAACAGAAAATTCTACCTGTGATGCAGAATGTTCCTACATTATATCTACCCATCTCTGTGTTTATGGTAATTACGGCAAAACTATAGGAGAATCACATTACTAATCATTTTGTTTCTAATTTACAGATTTTTAGCGGTATGGACAGGGGCGGACTGACAACTCATGGGGCCCCCCCAGGCAATAGGGGATCATGGGGCCCCTGTGTCCTTGCCCAAACTCAAAAAGGCCTATCAAAAAGGTACCAGGGGCATCTCATGGGGCCCCCTACTGACCCCGGGCCCTCGGGCAGTGCCCAAGTTTCCAAATGGTCAGTCCGCCCCTGGGTATGGATTACCTTATATAATCAGGCTTCATGCATGGTGGGGCACAGGGAAGAGGGAACAGATAATAGCTGCAGCCCACTACACAACAAAGCAAATTACGTGTTTACAAGAACAGGGGGGTGATAGGAAAGACTGCAGAGCTAACAGTCATTACAATTCAGCATGACAGGAATCAGCAGCAGGGATGGCCAGATCTGTGTAGGGAAACTAAAACCAGACAATACAGGTATAAATACATGTATTTATAGTAAAACAAAAGACATCCAAACACCAGCAAACATACAAAAGATTCAAATGAACCACAACCATATAACCAAAATGCCTAAGTAGCAACCTAATTTTATTTAAAATGTACAAAAATTGGGTACACGGGTAAACAGGAAAAATTGGAGATTCAGGGAACAGATGGGAAGGGGGAACCAGTACTGGGATCAGGTACAAGGGGAGCAGAAAAATGCAGGGCAGGTTCAGGATGCAGGGCAGGAGAAAGTTCAAGATCTAGGCTCAGGATAAGTGGCAAACAGAATCAGGCAGCAGCAAAGTACTGGAATGACAGGCACTTAATATGGGAGGACCTAAATACCCTCCCAGCAGCCAGCATCAGGTGGAAACTGATCACTGGGGTCTGCTGGCTGCTGTGAGATATTTGCTGGTGGACACTGGAATTACAACCCTCTACCTAGGGATATCACAGTGCCACCAGCAGGTGATCCAGGTCCTGACACAGTAACTTCTACACAGTAGCCATCAGGCTACATCATTCTCTGCCGTCAGAGGAACTTACAGTCTTAAGGGTCCTGTCACAGCCATACCAACATGCAAACACACCGGAGCTCATTTAGGTTAGATACCAAAAACCTGGCAATGGATTTTTCAAACTGGGGGGGTGGGACAGCATACATACTCCATGTAGACATGTTTCTGGTAAGAACTGAATGCAGCATTGTTGAAAATGGTTCCACCTCGCTCTGTGGGGGGTAATTTACAAAAATATTAGGTTGCAATGTCCAAAAAAAGAAAGAGCTAGTCAAACTACATTTAATATGTGATATATAAGGAAAAATAAAAATTATTGTATTTAGACAATATTAAAATTGCAATTCTAGAGGTGCAGCCATCCACAATTTATACATTGCCAAGTTCATCTTTGAGTTGTCTGGTGTTTCAGAAAGATCCATCATGTCATATCTGCAAATTTTCACTCACTGTGCCTTGTTCACCAGGAACCCTCCAGTTGGTTACTCGCTCTTTATGCACTATGTGTCTGAAACATTTTTGGTGGGGGCATATAGCTCCAGAAGTATTATTTTGTACGTATGGTCTTTGTGCGGTCACCTACAGAAACTGGTAAGGCATCCTGGTCAATATAATCTGCTTTTGCTACACTTGCATACATTTTTGAACATTACTGCTGAACTACAACTACTGCACTCTTGTATACTCCTCTTATCCTTTGAGGACTTATCATTTTCAAATCTTTTAAACCTAGCTCTGCCTACAGACGCGGTGCAACTTGTTGACGCTGTGGCCTTCATTTATTCTTTATTCTGAAAGTAATTTTAAAATAAGTTATATCTTGCTTTTTAGGAGATCCCTCTGTGGTCATGTTGTGAAGAACTGAAGGGAAAGTAACATCCTGTCTAAAAAATAATATTTTAGTCATACAGCAACTCACAAAGCTCTTTTTCATTATGACAGACTTCACCTTCAGGTGACTGAACAGTGGCAAAAAGAGATGGCTGCATGGACATACCCATATATAAACCCTCCCACTTCCAGCTAGCCTCGGTTTTCCAGGGTCCGTACCTGAACTAAAGGGCCAGTCCTACCTGTCTCTGTTAGCAAACATCTAATAGACAACACAGACCCTGCAGAGCTTTGGTTGAATCCTCAATCTGAGGTCATTGCTGGACCCATCTCACAGATTGGAGTACCTGGGCCCAACATTAGGCATGGCCCTGTTCAGAATCTTCTTGCCTTGGAACAAACTTTTGTCCCTTGACTTCTATGACTGAGCCCATCAAAGGTCTTGGATCTAATGGTTGCTCTTTTCAAGGCTGCAGTTTACACTCCATTTAACTTGAAAATGCTGCAACATAACATTCTGACAATGTGGAACAAACAGGCTTTGTCTTTGGGCCCCAATGCCAGACTGTCCCTAGTGAGGTTGATTTCCAACCCAGTGTCGGAGTCAGGGAAGCTCTGTCCTTCAAAGACGTGAAAGTTTTGCCAGCCTGTAAGACTGGGTGGCAGATTACCCTATCAGTGCAGGGGACTTAATGGTTGGAGGACGCTCACTGTCCTAAGTTCTAAGTGATTCAGTTCACTCCTCTATTTTGAGGACACCTGTTGAGAAGGAGGCACCACAAGTTGTAATGCACAGAAGGAAATAAAGTTGATACTCCTAACTGCGTGTTCCAATCCTGTCCGTTGTTCACATCCCAGACATGGAAAATCTGCAGGTGGGCTTTCTCAGTTATCAGCTGCTGGAAGTTGAAAATCAGACTCCTGGCAGACGTTCTGTGGGCTCTTCCAAATCATCTGGACCTTCTGTTTTATGGGCCAGTGTTCCATCCTGCTTCTTGGTCACTTGCTTTAATGGTATGGCTGTTGAAGCCACAGTCCTAAGTGGCAGAGGCCTTTTGGACACGTTCAAATCTACCCTCTTATATGTATACAGTATATCTAGGAAATCTGCTTCTCCCAAAGTCTACCATTGCACCCGAAAGGCCTAATTTGCTTGTGCGAATCAATGAACTTTCATCCTAGAAAGTATTCCATACGACGTATTCCGTTTTCCTTCTTGTCTGGTCTAGACCAGCATCTGGTATGAGTGCCATTTGAAGGACTAATCTGGGCCTTGGCTGTTTTTTGTTTCAGAGACCTCTTGGCTTTTAACATTTTAGTTAAGTTGTGCATCTCCTGTGCTCCACTGACACCTTAATCTGGTTCTCTCCATTCCCTGGAAGCTGCCTTATGAACCTATTAGTGTTATTTTATTGTCTGACCTTATTTGCAAGGTGGCTTTTACTGTTTCTTTACAGTGCAGAGTGTTTCGAGGTTAGTGGCCTTATCCTAAGTTGGCCATACAAGGTTAGATTTTTTTTTGCGCAGTAAGTGCGAACAAATCTCCCGCTGTGGCACCCACGGCTATCAGAATACCCGAACAGCAGTTGCATTCAAACAGATGGTTTGGCCAACATTTTACATTAAAACAAACCATAGCATTTTGATTTTTAATTCAGGCTGTTAGGTTTTTTTGTATAGAAATGCCACCATTTTTCTTATTTATACTTCATAGAAAGTAACACATTGTCGTGTGACTTATCCTTTTATAATATATACAGTTGCTAAAGCGGCATTCTCAGACAGTGACTGCTTGAGCTTAATCGCGAACGCATTTCTCAGAGCAAAGTTTGTTTTAATTAATATACAATAATAAAATGAAGTTTTGTGGATGTCTATGAGATACCCAGGTGATATATCAAAATGAAATTATCTTAATATTATTTTTGATTTTGTCCTATTAGGTATTAGAATGAAGTGCAAATGTTTTTGAGTTGTTTGCCCTACATAGGGAGTCTTGAAAGTAAATTTAAATTTTCTTTTCTTTTTTCCAATCCAACTCAATATAAATGCTACAATGCTGAAAATTGTTCAAAGTTTCCCCGTAGAAATCATATATTCTTGGGTTGTCTTTTTTTTTTCCTCCGGTCATTTATTTTGTTGTATGTTGTCTTAAACATTAACGTCTGTGACATAGATCACTACAGGTTCTTAAGATTTAGTGAAATGCATACATTCATTATACTATTTTAATAAACTTAGGTTCTGTAAACCCTGGAGTGTTTTTTTTTTTTTTTAAACATTCACATTTTAAAAACATATCTAAATGCAGAAACAAAAATGTAATGTATTGCAGCTGATGTAAATATGAAAATAAAATGCTTCCTGTCTCTGGATGGCTACACTCACTCCTCCATTGTATTTATGGAAGGAGCCAGGGATGTCACCGCCACCCTAAGACAGAACTACAAACACATTTTCTTCTCCATCACTACAACATGAGGGTAGAATGGGAGGGACTTGTAGTTTACAGAGGATTGTTTGGAATGAATGTTTTTTGAGATATCAGCTCACAGGAAGTGGCATGGATGCTGCGTCTTTGGCAAAATCAACAGGTATTTTCTGTACTTAATGAAAATGTTTTTAGCCTAAAAAAAAAAAGAAAACAAATGTAGTCACCATCTCTAACTGCAATTTATCCAAGTGGTGTTCCAGTCTCACTTGAAAAAAAATAAAAATCAGCTGGTACAGCCTCTCACTTGTCCTATGATCCAACAGTGTGTTCACACGAGCCGGCCATCCTCTCTCCCGGCGCCGGTATCGTAAGTGTAGGAACCTGGCTGTGTATTATGAATGGTCCTTTAGTCTTCTGGGACCTGTCATGTGTCCCAGAAGACTACGGGAAGGGTAGACAACTTCCACTTCTGATCACCTAGGCGGTTAGAGTGCAAGTGGGGGCAGGTACCTGTCAAAATTTGGTATCCACTCCCTAAAGTTGCCAATAATTCACAGGGAGTGGAGGGCCAGTCCTTAAAGTGCAACATCCCCTTTTGGGGGGAGCTCCACTTCAAAAATCCCTAATTTTCTATGGCCTTTGGTCTAAATTTATGGTTTAAGTGTTATGAGAAACTAGAATTATCTTTTTTTTTTTTAAAGATTTTTTTCAGATTTTCTTGTTTAAAGGGAAGTTCCCATTTTTGAAAGGAGTGATTCCCAGATTCAGAGATTCAGGTCCAACTCAACTCTGTCATTTGCTAGGTCACTGTTGGCCACATTGTCAAATTCAGGGGTGCGAAAAATTCTCAGTCATAGAACACTAAGTGCAAACACTTATCAACAGAATTCTACTTCATCTATATTTGTCTTTGGGAAGTAAATTTTTCATGAGCACCACTGTGAACTCTTTTCCTAAGTCAGTAGAATTTATTCTTAGGAGGCATTTCTGCTGAAGCTCAGGAAAGGATCTACAATGACTTATTAGGAGATGTTTGTTGTCATTTAAAAATAACAAAGAGTTTTCTTTATCGGGAATTTCTGATCGATAACACATTGGGAAACGGATAAATCTGACTCTTTTGTTTGGTACTTTATTGAACCTGGTGACATTGCCATACAATTAATGGTGCGTTGCTGGACTTCATGATGAATTCCCAGTAAACGTCAGGGACAATTATTGGAAATCATTAGTGTACTGGGACAGGAGTCATTTGTGTTCAAGTCTAATGGGCTTGGGTTTGTTTCAAGGGGGTAATAATTCTACAGACATGGAAAATTTAAAAGGTAAGTCAAACAATAGCTGAAAATTCAAGAGTGGCCACAGGATAGCAAAGTGACCACAGAGCAAGATATCTTAGCAATGGTGGGGAGTAACATAAACATTAACTGAAACACAGCACCACCTCCATGGTTCCTTTAGACCAGGTTATCCAACTTTTTGACTTTCCAGAGCCACGCTGGAAGAAGAGGGAAGAGAAGAGGATAGCTGATGAGCAGAAAAAGTTGGGCAGATCACAAGTTAATGATCACTGATATAGATAATGTACCTATATAAGTAATAAAACGTAATTTGTTTGTAATATTTTTTATTATAAAAGTAAAAGAGGAAAACATAAAACTAGTGCAATATTTGACACATTTTTTTATAAACGAATGCATCAATATCTGGTTCGATGGATATAGTAGCAATTCTCAATGAATTTACAAGGTGCTCATCAGATATTTTACTTCTAATTCTGCCGTTCGTGTTCTTCATTCTTGACAATAGTTGCTCATAAGTATGGATGCTGCTGAAAACTGATGACATGAATAAGGGATGATGATTGTGAAAAGTGGGAGATTCTTCTTTGTGAAGATAAAACTTACATAAAGTCCAGTAAAGAGAAATTTTCTTCACCTGCATGTGTTCGCTAAGTGTAAACACTTACAAAACAAATACCAAAAAAAAGAATGGCTACAGGTTGGGCACCCCTGTTTTAGAAGATTAGGATTAGCTATTGTGTTTCAGTAGTTTTATTTTTCTGCAGTCATGAGTATTTCTTTCCCTGAAATACTAGTGAAAAAAACAATATGCACATTCAATTTATACATAGACGGTGGCAAAAACATGACCAACACAGCTGCTATATGGTGAAGAGCATGTGGACATCTCTTCAAGTTCAGTTTCCAGTGAAGGGTGCTGGTTTCCAGTGAAGGGTACTGGTAGTACCGCAACGTACAAAGACCTTGTTGCAACAGTCTGAGGAAGGACTTTTTAGTTCTAGCATGACTGTGTCCCTGCGTGCCAAACCAGCTCTTTAAAAACATGGTTTGACCAGTTTGATGTGGAGGATCTGAAGTTGCCTGAGCTCAACCCTACTGAACCCCTTTGGGATGAAACAGAACGCTGATTATGAGCCAGGTCTTCTCATTCCCTGACCTTACACAGGCACAATCTAAAGTCATATGTAAAGCCTACTGTCATGCGTCTGTGGTAGTGAGCCCTTGTAGATCACCAACTTTGGGTTCCCCAGGGTGACGAAGTCTAAGCTCTAGCTCGCTTCTTCACCAGGGCTCCTGATGATGGGAATGGACTTGCGGGGAGTTGGTACCAGGTAGAGCCCCCAGGTACGCCCTGCTGAGGATGCGGAGACCACTCACGCGATTAGAGTACAACACCATGAGACAACAGGAAATCCAGTGGACAAGCAAAGGTCAGGACGGTCGGAAAACAAGCACAGACGGTGGATGAAGCGGGGATCAGTACACGTGTAGTCAGGCACAGGATACACAAGTAGCAAACGAACGGGAGCCCGGAGAACTATGCAGTTGCTCAGGTAATGTGGGTTAGACTGAGCATGTCTTATATAGGCAAGAGGTGGGCCAGGAAGTGATGGAAGGGAAGGAAATAAAATCCACAGAATAGCAGGTGACTCACATAGCCAAATCACACAGGTGAAAGGAATCGGGGTAGGAAAAGCACTGCAGCAAGGAAAAGGGCGAAACGTGTATGGAGAGTTCTCTACAGGTGGAAAGCCATTTTATACCCATCTCATTACATTTATGTAACAGGAAGTTAATGTCTGCGTGCAAACGGCTATCATTTTGTTGACGTTTCCTGGAGCGTGACAAGCCATTTCTGTCAGTCTTGCGTGACAAGCCAATTCTGTCAGTCTTGCACCAGTCTTTCCACTTGCTGATCTGACATGGGCTGGCAGGGGCACTGGAGCAGTACTGTTTTTGTTCTTTTTGGCTTACTTATACATTACTACAATATTCCAGGCAGTTGTGCAATGCAAATGAGGTGACTCTAGCCGAGGCGGGTTGAGGGCACCAAGCATTGTGTGCCTACAGGCTACAATGATGGAAATCGGTTCCTGAGAGATTTAAGCTAAGCAGGAAAAATGAACACTTACTTTCCTATGTCTGCCAGACGGTATCCTATTTTTCACAAGAAAGGATTTTTATTATTTCCTACAATGATAATAATAGGATATTCTGGCCTTAATGCAATGCAAACAGCACTCAGCAAAGCACTTGTGTGAGGCCCCTGATTTTTGTCAGTAGGTTTGCAATATAAATCATAATTCTCAGATTCATTACCGGTGTAAAAGCCTTCGGGCAGTGAGATGCCGCATGGCCCACAGTGAGAAATGGATATTTACTCCTGCCAGGAATAGTAATATGGTAATTACACACACACCACTAATTATGTAATTATAGCTGGTGCGCGATGCTCCTCCACTCCTTCCCTGGCACTTTCACAGCGGTCTTTACTCTGTAGGCTTTATGCTAATCTGAGATACATGCCAAAAGTAAAGGAAAATTTCAAATTTGCTGAGAGAAAAATGATATAATTGCTACATAATCATTTGATAATTTGTTATTAAAACTTACTGTTTTGTTTTAATTTGCAGTCAGTAAAAGCTATTGTAACAGCCAGAATAAAAAAAAATACTGTACTTATCAGTGAAGTCACAAAAAATGAGATTGAACAATTGACCTCAGACATGAATAATCAGCGAATCATTAAAATTGCTAATGAGCTTTTTTAATTCATATAAATTCTTCCACAGACAGGGAGCTCACCAAGTTGGAGTTTTAAGTAAAATTCAAGTTCTGCCAGCGTTGCCTATCTCCCGCAGCATTTTATACTGCCAAAACATGGAAAATTTACTGACGGAGCATTGTTTTTTACTGCACACCTGAGTCCTGCATGTAGCGCACACCTGAGTCCTCCACTCGCCATGTAGTGCGCACCTGAGTCCTGCATCCTGCATGTAGCGCACACCTGAGTCCTCCACTCGCCATGTAGTGCGCACCTGAGTCCTGCATCCTGCATGTAGCGCACACCTGAGTCCTGCACTCTGCATGTAACGCACACCTGACTCCTGCACTCTGCATGTAGTGCACACCTGAGTCCTGCACTTTGCATGTAGTGCACACCTGAGTCCTGCACTTTGCATGTAGTGCACACCTGAGTCCTGCACCCTGCATGTAGCGCACACCTGAGTCCTGCACCCTGCATGTAGTGCACACCTGAGTCCTGCACCCTGCATGTAGTGCACACCTGAGTCCTGCACCCTGCATGTAGCGCACACCTGAGTCCTGCACCCTGCATGTAGTGCACACCTGAGTCCTGCATCCTGCATGTAGCGCACACCTGAGTCCTGCACTCTGCATGTAACGCACACCTGACTCCTGCACTCTGCATGTAGCGCACACCTGAGTCCTGCACCCTGCATGTAACGCACACCTGACTCCTGCACTCTGCATGTAGTGCACACCTGAGTCCTGCACTTTGCATGTAGTGCACACCTGAGTCCTGCACTTTGCATGGAGTGCATACCTGACTCCTGCATCCTGCATGTATCGCACACCTGAGTCCTGCACTCTGCATGTAGTGCACACCTGAGTCCTGCATGTAGCGCACACCTGAGTCCTCCACTCGCCATATAGTGCGTACCTGAGTCTTGCACTCTGCATGTAGCGCACACCTGAGTCCTGCACCCTGCATGTATCGCACACCTGAGTCTTGCACTCTGCATGTAGTGCACACCTGAGTCCTGCACCCTGCATGTAGTGCACACCTGAGTCCTGCACCCTGCATGTAGAGCACACCTGAGTCCTGCACCCTGCATGTAGTGCACACCTGAGTCCTGCACCCTGCATGTAGTGCACACCTGAGTCCTGCACCCTGCATGTAGTGCACACCTGAGTCCTGCACTCTGCATGTAGTGCACACCTGAGTCCTGCACCCTGCATGTAGCGCACACCTGAGTCCTGCACCCTGCATGTAGCGCACACCTGAGTCCTGCACCCTGCATGTAGCGCACACCTGAGTCCTGCAATCTGTACTTAGTGCACTCCTGAATTCTGCACCCTGGTTGTATCACACTGGTTGTATCACACTCTTAGGGGGGGGGGGATTTTACAGTATTCTCTGATAAAAAAAAAAGCCCTGGGTGTGGGTGACACCATCAAGTGCCCTATGGCAGGCTTGACAGGAGGGTGCCAATGCGCTAGCCTGCCAAGTGTCCACTTCTCTGTCCTGCTGTCACTCCGCAGCAGCAGGACAGCACTGTGGCAGGCTAGAGGGGAAAGCCGTGGCAGTTTGATAAAACGTGGCGGGGGGGGGGGGTTGACACCGTGTTTTACTGCACCAGGTGATACCAACCCTAATGACGCTACTGTTATCAGCCCCTGATATTTACAGACAGTTGTAAAAATCATTGGTTTTTACAAACTGTCCGCAAATTTACTGACGGTTGGCAACCCTGAGTTCTGCTGAGAGAAAAGCTCTTTCTAAGAACTCTACATACCTTGCAGGGGTATTCGCAAACTGTATTTCTTTAGGCCCCTTTCACACCAGCGATTTGTGTTCATCAGCAGGAGATCCGCTCACAGATATCCTGCTGATCAGAACAGAGCGGGGTGGATAACAGGTTCATGTCTTCTGAGTTTCTGCTGGCTGTTTACACCTGGCTGCCTCTCATCTGATCTGATCTGCCTAAATGGATGAGGATGCAGTCCTCTTCCATTTTTTTGGACCCGGAGCCAGGCAGTCATTAGGGGCAGGTATTTAACTAATTACAGAGGTAGGGAGATAGAAATTCTAATAAATCTTATGTACGGTTGAGCACTGTTGCCATGGATGCAAGGAAGAGAAATTATTATTTTTTTCTCAACAACTAAATTCCAGGAAAACAGTTACAACCCCAAATGGAATGCATATACAGGGGTTGGACAGAAATATGGAAACACTACATAATTTGCAGGTGTGAAAGTGACGACATGTTTGGCAGTGATGTAGCATTTTTTTGCTTCTTCTGTGTGATGAGACACCTAGCTAACAGGTGAGAAGCCTCACTTTGGGCTCGATTTCCACCTCCGGCACCTTTGCGAGAACTGGATTTTTTGCATGAAGAGTGGTATCAGATTCCATTATCCACCATCTAAGACTTATATTTGTCAATTTCCAGGATTCAGGGCACCTCAGATGCCAAAGGTGATCCAACACCATGTTAGGTATTGATTTTGTTCTTTTACCTGGTGTTTCCATAATTTTGTCCAACCCCTCCAAGTGATCTCCTTTAACCGAGGCTTTTTTTCAGCAGCAATTCGGGGGAATGCAGTTCTGGCACCTCCAGCACTGAATGGGGTGCTGGGGAGTGCTGAAGGGTATATTGATGCTGGCTGCTGGGGCATGTATTGTGACTGGGAAGATTTATTGTTGATCAGGAGGTCTGTTGCTGTTGGGGGGGATCTTATGTCGCTAGAGACTCAATTGCTGGGAGGGATCTACTGCTGAGGGAAAGGTTCTAATGTTGCTGGCTGCTGGAGGGTCTGTTGATACAGGCTGCTGGGAGATCTACTTTATTGTTGCTGGGGGCATCTATTGGTGTTGGGGGGTATTTGGTTGCAAGGGTGTCAATGGTTGGGGGGGTCTATTGTTGCTGGGGGCATCTATTGGTGTTGGGGGGTATTTGGTTGCAGGGGTGTCAATTGTTAGGGGATCTATTGTTGCTGGGGACATCTATTGGTGTTGGGGGGGGTATTTGGTTGCAAGGGTGTCAATTGTTGGGGGGGTCTATTGTTGCTGGGGGCATCTTTTGGTGTTGGGAGGGTATTTGGTTGCAGGGGTGTTAATTGTTGGGGGGTCTATTGTTGCTGGGGGGCATCTATTGGTGTTGGGGGGTATTTGGTTGTAGGGGTGTCAATTGTTGGGAGGGGTCTATTGTTACTGGGGGCATCTATTGTTGTTGTGGGGATATTTGGTTGCCGGGGTGTCAATCGTTGGGGGATCTATTGTTGCTGGAGGCATCTATTGGTGTTGGGGGGGGCATTTGGTTGCAGGGGTGTCAATTTTTGGGGGGGTCTATTGTTTCTGGGGGCATCTATTGGTGTTGGGCGTATTTGGTTGCAGGGGTGTCAATTTTTGGGGGGTCTATTATTGCTGGGGGCATCTATTGGTGTTGGGGGGGGGTATTTGGTTGCAGGGGTGTCAATTGTTGGGGGGTCTATTGTTGCTGGAGGCATCTATTGGCGTTGGGGGGGGTATTTGGTTGCAGGGGTGTCTATTGTTGGGGTGGTCTATTTTTGCTGGCTGTAGGGGTTGGGGCTTATTCTGCTCAGAGGTGGGTAGGGGGCGTAGACAAGGAGTGACCCGGAATTGGAGAGTACCTGCACCTCCTATCTCCCTATAGCCCCGCTTTTACCAGCCAAAAGATTTTTAATCATGTTCAGCCCGCCTCGTAATCTAAGTAGCCCTGCCAAGTCACACAGCAAGGGCATTGACCTCACTTTTGTCTACTGCAGTAAAAGCTGACTTATTTCCTGCCCCCCACCCCTAAAAAAAAAAAAATCCCCTTCCCTCCTTGGCCCACTTTAGCTAGTCCCCCAATGTTTTCTTAAATACATGACAGGCGGGGTCCTATCAGAAGTTCTGGAATTGCCGCCAAACAGAAGTTTCTGATACTTTTATATGGCAGTGTCAGCTCCTTCCTGATTGGCTGCAGTTCCAGAACTTATGGATACGAGGTACAATGACAGTACACTTAGCGGCTGCAGAATGAAAACAGGATCCTGCAAGCCTGGCGAGAGAGGGGGAGAATGGAAGGCAGGAGCAGGCACAGAAAGCAGGGACAGAAAGCAGGGACAGAGGGGAAGCAGGTACCAAAGGTCTGCTATTGGTGTTCCTCATCTACTGACTGTATCTTTGTCTTCTCTGGGTCTGTGTTTACATGTGGCAGGGTTTTGTTTTGTATTGATCCCTTAGGTTTGTGTGGGACTCTCACAGTAATTATCTAGTATGTTGTGGGTGCAGGCACTGTGGACTGTAGATTTAGATTGTATGTAGCTATGCTCCTTTAAAGCCGGCCATAGATGGAGTGATTTTTGTTTTCCTGCAACCACAGTGTTGATGGGGGAATCCCTCTCACGGAGCCATTGTGTTCTCCCGGCAAGGGGGCGGGGGAGCCACCCTATCCAGGAGAAGACAGTAATTACAAGCAATACAATTGAAAGGTGACAGAATGCTGCACTACTAAGTGACTGATATGTGAAAAAATGGATGACATAAGCTAGATAAAAATATATCCAGGGGCGGACTGACCATTTGGAAACTCGGGCACTGCCTGAGGGCCCGGGGTCAGTAGGGGGCCCCGTGAGATGCCCCTGGTACCTTTTTCATAGGCTTTTTTGAGTTTGGGCAAGGACACAGGGGCCCCATGATCCCCTATTGCCTGGGGGCCCCATGAGTTGTCAGTTCGCCCCTGAATATTTCACTCATCCAGGTGTGAACATAACATAAAGATGTGTAAGGTGGTGCAAAAAATGCCAAAAATATGGCACCCTGGTGGCATTCTGTACACAGATGGTACACAGGACGCCCCCCAGAAACGTCATTTCCTGCTCGTGTGATTGGCTCACTGATTTTCCCAGAAGTCAGATTTTGGGCATCCCTTGCAACAAAAATATCATTTTTGGTGAGATACTCCCAAAGAGGAATCACGTCTTAAGGGATGCAGACCCTGCCACTTTCCTCATTAGAGCCCTGCAAGTGCAGAAGCTGATAAAAATTATAAAACCACTCCCATACAGATTCCCTCTGCACATGGACACAGACAAACACACAGCTATTTCTTCAGACTAACAAAAGGTAGGGTTATGCAACAAAGTTTGTTAAAATCCCTGCAATGTACACAGATCACCCAGAGGGGAAGATTTATATCTCAACAAAAGTGGAGTTACCCTTTAACGTGAAGTCATGCTGAAGGTCCAGACGTTGGTGAGTCTTCTTAGAATGGTGACTATGTCAGGAAAGAGGGGGGGGGGTGATTCTTGGGTGCTTATAATGTTTGCCCTTTATAATCGGTTCCCCTGTATTACTTCATATATCTAAACAGAGCATCGGTGTGTCACTTTGCTGCAGTCCGTGTCCTAGTAACTGCGATACATTCCGAGTATTTATGCTGCACCTTGCTTCAGCAGTGTTCAGAAGCTGCCATCTAGTGGGGTTTTCATATACTGTGTGTGCGGGTATGTATGCAGAGGTACAGTGGGAATCGAACGTTTGGGCACCCCAGCTAAAAATTTGTATTAATGTGCATAAAGAAGCCAAGGAAAGATGGAAAAATCTCCAAAAGGCATCAAATTACAGATTAGACATTCTTATAATATGTCAACAAAAGTTAGATTTTATTTCCATCATTTACACTTTCAAAATAACAGAAAACAAAAAAATGGCGTCTGCAAAAGTTTGGGCACCCTGCAGAGTTAATATCTTGTACTGCCCCCTTTGGCAAGTATCACAGCTTGTAAACGCTTTTTGTAGCCAGCCAAGAGTCTTTCAATTCTTGTTTGAGGTATCTTTGCCCATTCTTCCTTACAAAAATCTTCCAGTTCTTTGAGATTTCTGGGCTGTCTGTCACGCACGGCTCTTTTAAGGTCTATCCATAGATTTTCAATTATGTTGAGGTCAGGAGATTGTGAAGGCCATGGCAAAACCTTCAGTTTACGCCTCTTGATGTAATCCCCCGTGGATTTCAAGGTGTGTTTAGGATCATTATCCATTTGTAGAAGTTATCCTCTCTTTAACTTCAGCTTTTTCACAGATGGCAGCAAGTTATCATCCAAAATTTGCTGAAATTTTATTGAATCCATTTTTCCGTCTACTCGTGAGACGTTCCCTGTGCCACTGGCTGCAACACAACCCCAAAGCATGATTGATCCAACCCCATGCTTAACAGTTGGACAGAGGTTCTTTTCATTAAATTCTGTGCCCCTTCTTCTCCAAACGTACCTTTGCTCATTCCGGCCAAAAAGTTCAATTTTAACCTCATCGGTCCACAGAACTTGTTTCCAAAATGCATCAGGCTTGTCTATATGTTCATTTGCAAAGTTCAAACGATGATTTTTGTGGTGAGGACGTAGAAGAGGTTTTCTTCTGATGACTCTTCCATGAAGACCATATTTGTACAAGTATCTCTTTATAGTGGAATAGTGTACCACAACTCCAGTGTCTGCCAGATCTTTCTGGAGGGATCGTGCAGTCAAACGTGGGTTTTGAATTGTTTTTCTCACAATCCTGCGAGCTGTTCTGTCTGATATTTTTCTTGGTCTTCCAGATCTTGCTTTAACTTCCACTGTTCCTGATGACTGCCATTTCTTAATTACATTCCGAACAGAGGATATTGACATCTGAAAACGCTTTGCTATCTTCTTATAGCCTTCTTCAGCTTTGTGAGCGTCAACTATTTTCAGTTTCAGTTTTCTAGACAAATGCTTAGAAGAACCCATGGTGCTGATTGTTGGGGCAAGGTCAGATGAGTCTGGGCATTTAAAACCTTTGAGATTGACATCACCTGGTCTTCCCAGACGATGATTGAGAACAATCCATGACACTGGCAGGTCTCAGCTTGGCAAAGGGGGCAGTGCATGCTATAAATTCTGCAGGGTGCCCAAACTTTTGCAGACGCCATTTTTTTGTTTTCTGTTATTTTGAAAGTGTAAATGATGGAAATAAAATCTAACTTTTGTTGACATATTATAAGAATGTCTAATCTGTAATTTGATGCCTTTTGGAGATTTTTCCATCTTTTTTTGGCTTCTTTATGCACATTAATACAAATTTTTAGCTGGGGTGCCCAAACTTTCGATCCCCACTGTATGTGCGCGTCACATTTAATTATTAATACAGTAACTCCTGTTTATGTGACAGACAGGGGTGGACTGACAACTCATGGGGCCCCCGGGCAATAGGGATCATGGGGCCCCTGTGTCCTTGCCCAAACGCGCCCAAGAATCACACCCCCCCTCTTTCCTGACATAGTCACCATTCTAAGAAGACTCACCAACGTCTGGACCTTCAGCATGACTTCACGTTAAAGGGTAACTCCACTTTTGTTGAGATATAAATCTTCCCCTCTGGGTGATCTGTGTACATTGCAGGGATTTTACCAAACTTTGTTGCAGAACCCTACCTTTTGTTAGTCTGAAGAAATAGCTGTGTGTTTGTCTGTGTCCATGTGCAAAGGGAATCTGTATGGGAGTGGTTTTATAATTTTTATCAGCTTCTGCACTTTCAGGTCTCTAATGAGGAAAGTGGCAGGGTCTGCATCCCTTTAGACGTGATTCTCCTTTGGGAGTATCTCACCAAAAATGATATTTTTGTTGCAAGGGATGCCCAAAATCTGACTTCTGGGAAAATGATGTGAGCCAATCACACGAGCAGGAAATGACGTTTCTGGGGGGCATCCTGTGTACCATCTGTGTACAGAATGCCACCAGGGTGCCATATTTTTGGCATTTTTTGCACCACCTTACACATCTTTATGTTATGTTCACACCTGGATGAGTGAAATATTCAGGGGCGGACTGACAACTCATGGGGCCCCCGGGCAATAGGGATCATGGGGCCCCTGTGTCTTTGCCCAAACTCAAAAAAGCCTATGAAAAAGGTACCAGGGGCATCTCATGGGGCCCCCTACTGACCCCGGGCCCTCGGGCAGTGCCCGAGTTTCCAAATGGTCAGTCCACCCCTGGTGACAGATAATCTTCAGCAGAGGATGGACTCAGTTCATGTCTACTAGTCCTACACGTTACATGTGTCAGCTAATCAGAGATAAATATTACTATTATACAGGATTTATATAGCGCCAACCAGGAGTGGAGCCGGGAGTCAGAGGGCTGTTCCATCTATTCTATTCTATTTTATTCTATTCTTTTCAAAAGACTAGAGAAGTGGAGAACAAATACTCATTGTGCAGTATATTCGTATAAAATATAATAAAAGTAAAAAAGAAAACCACTCACCACATTTGGAATGAAATAAACAAGCATCACAGTCCCATTAAGCTGCAGCTATTGTGAGGTTGGTTACAAGTTTCTTGCGGCCGGCGGGCCGCTGTGCATGGTGACATCCTATTAGGCGTGATTGTGGTGCTTGTTTATTTTATTTCAAAAATGAGTGGTTTTCTTTTTACGTTTAATACATTTTGTACAATTATACTGCACAATGATTATTTGCATTCTATATGTCTCTATGGACCAGGATTGAATTTGGGGTGGAGCCGGCAGTCAGAGGGCTGTTCCATCATCATTTGTGGACTTTTTTTTTTTTTTTATAACACTTATGTATGGACTCTTTCTCCGAAAAGATAGATTCTTCTTATGTTTGTTTTGCAATGTATTATTGTTCATGTTTTTCTGATAGGCGCTACACTTTGTGGGAATTAAAAGTCACATTGTGCATGAAAGTCCATGCACTTAGTAGGCACTGTTCATTATCATGATGAACGGTGAACTATACTTCAGTGCAGTACAATAAAGCATGCAGACATGGTCAAGAAGTTCAGTAATTGCTCAGCCAAGCACTGCAATGAAAAAGCATCCAGTGAAGGGTTGTTTGGTGGTCAATGACACCTTATTAACAGAAAAGTCAGAGACTAGACAAGTGGTGTATTTAGATGTTGTGATGCCCTAGGCAAGTGGTCGGCAAGCCGCGGCTCGCGAGCCACATGCGGCTCTTTACACACTTTAATGCGGCTCTTCTGTGTGCCGGGCGCCCGCTCCCCTCCCTCCTCTCGGGCGGCCGCCCCAAAAGTCAGGACTCTGCAGCTAGCCCAGCAATGGGCAAACTATGGCCTGGTGGACCTTTTAATCCGGCCCGCGGAGCGTGGCAAACATTGGCTGTCAGGATGTAGGCGGGGCAGCGTGACGAACTCCTCTCCTCTCACAGTCCGCCCTGAAGACCGGAACGGCGCGGGAACACGGTGAGAGGAACGCGCAGAGCAAAGGTAAGTGAATTGACACAATATGGGGAATGAATTACTATAGGGGGGATGAATTACTATGGGGGATGAATTACTATATGGGGGATGAATTACTATATGGGGGATTAATTACTATAAGGGATGAATTACTATATGGGGGATGAATTACTATAAGGGATGAATTACTATATGGGGGATGAATTACTATATGGGGGATGAATTACTATATGGGGGATTAATTACTATGGGGGATGAATTACTATATGGGGGATGAATTACTATATGGGGGATGAATTACTATATAGGGGATGAATTACTATATGGGGGATGAATTACTATATGGGGGATGAATTACTATATGGGGGATGAATTACTATATGGGGGATGAATTACTATAAGGGATGAATTACTATATGGGGGATGAATTACTATATGGGGGATGAATTACTATATGGGGGATGAATTACTATGGGGGATGAATTACTATATGGGGGATGAATTACTATATGGGGGATGAATTACTATGGGGGATAAATTACTATGGGGGATGAATTACTATATGGGGGATGTATTTTCAGTTTTAAAAATGTGGCTCTCAAAATAAATTTCAATCGTGGTTTTGGCAAGATTTGGTTTAGTTGAAAAAAAAGGTTGCTCACCACTGCCCTAGGCAATTAAAAAATTGTGCGCCCCTCTCCATATCAGGGGGCTGTGAAGAAAGAAAGAGAGAGATATTTTCTTCCAGCACTCACCTTCTCAGCTCTCCTGAATGAAACCAGCCAGCCATTGCCGGAGACATGATCAGGAAAGCCCAGTGTGGTCCTTGTGCGGTGCACACAGCCAGGTATATGTACAGGCCCAGGAACAACAGTCACCTCTGCGCACACCCTCCCGCATCTTCCCTCAGATCCCATGTAGTGCCTCGCCTGGTCCCCACCCTTGGTCCCTTGTTTGCCTCATGGAAGATACTCCCCTGGGCTAGACTTGTTTTAGCTATAGCTGTCCACATCTGATCTTTTCGCCTGTGCCGTGCAGAAGGTCCCCCCTGAGCAGTCAAAATATTGAACTTTAAACAAGATCCCTGCAATCAACTAAGAACAGGAAAATTAGGCTACATGGGACACCAGCTCACCCAAACTAAATTTTTGGTCATATTAATCTGGACTGTGGCGTGTAGCTTGTAGGTCCAGAATTTTGTGTACACGGCATGAAGTCATGGAGCAATCCTCCCAGAGGTTCAGACTTGTGATGGTCCGATTGTTATGAGTTCCTTAGCACATATTATTATAGCATGGATGACCCTGGTACAGTCTGGAGGAAACAAGGGAAAGGGGAGACATGACTGAGACCTTTAAATACATCAAGGGGGTGAATGAGGTGAGAGAGGGCAGGATTTTCAATATGAAACCAAGATCAGGAACACGGGGACATGACATCAAACTAACTGGAGGAGCGTTCAAAACTAAACTTAGAAAGTATTATTTTACTGAAAGGGTAGTTGATACCCGGAATATACATCCAGCAGAGGTAGTGGAGGTAGTGAGTCAGTCAACAGTAAGTGGCTTCAAACATGCTTGGGACAATATAGATCTATACTCAAGCAGTAAAAAAACAAACAAACAGAAAATCAAATACAAAACATGTATTAAAAAAAAAACAGAAAACGTACAGACTCGATGGACCACCACATGGTCTTTTTTCTTCCATCACTTTTCTATGTTTCTACGGCTGATAATATGGGTTCACCAAGGTGTGACATCTAAATGACTACTCTGTCTTTACCTGAGCTCCCTGCAAGGAGTGGCGGGCTAATGGCCGTGGTCGCCCATGGGCTACTTTGTTGTGAACCATCATCAGGTTGCATCCCTCAGGATTGCCCCACCAACGGGTTGCAGAAACAGAGTGGCTATGATGTGGCGACGGTAGGAAAAGCAGGACAGTGCACAAGCAAAGGTTCGGGCAGGAAAGAGCATAGTTGGCAAAGGTATAGGCAGGCTGCACGCAAGAGAATATTGGGAATTGGCAGAGTCAGCAACCTCGGCAAGAAACACAAGCAAGATTGGGCAGTCCGGGTTTGAAAATAGGCAAATCAGGGACAACAGGAATATAGTGCACAAGGTAACTGGCAAGAAGACACAGCACCAGTCACCAGAAGGGAAGGCATTTCAATTATTATTATTATACAGGATTTATGGCGCCAACAGTTTGCTCAGCGCTTTACAATATAACGGGAGACAATACAGCAACAATACAGTTCAATACAAGAGGGAAAGGAGGGCCCTGATCCTGGGAGCTTACAATCTAGGAGATCAACCAAGGCCTGTGAGCACATCCAGCTTTTCAGAGTTACTACATACCAATGTGAACATTTATGCGCGCAACTGACCATAACCAAGGATCCATGAATTGGTGCCTGCAATGCTGCCATGTACCTGAAGGTGGAGTCTGATGTGAAGAGGTGGGCTTCTCTTGCACCTCTGGCCCAGGAGCCCTGATAAGGTATCGGGAAGTGCTAAAGCGTAGAGTGGCACAACTGCTTGACAATTCTGATGGCAGGTGCTGGCTGTGCATCTCCATTGGTAAATCGGACCAAAGCTGGCAGGCAGTAGGGATGGCAGACTTGGCAGTTAGGTACAGGCTAGCTGGCACAGGTACTGAGCAAACATCCGTTAGAAGAGTCAGGCAAGCCAGTTCAGCTACTAACAGGCAGGTCAGATGCAGATGGTAGGTAGTAGAGTAGTCAGGAGCCAGGGCAGAGATGGTATCAGGGAGGCAGAGGATCAAACACAGATTACACAGGAAACAGGATAGACCATATGGCAAGGACCCAGTGCAATGGTCCAGTTTAAATATCCTGCCTGGCTCCTGTCCATATGGCAGACGTCCACAGCTGTGCACATGCACCCGCATGTCCCCGTGTATGAGCAAGACCAAAAGTAGTTCTGCGCTTGTGCACACATATGCGTCTTTTCTGACAGACGAGCTTTAGACGGACAGGAGGAGCCATGCCCCTGGCTGTACAGATGTGGACCCTCAGGGTACTGTAGTCCATTAGGCCCCATAATACCTAATGAACATCATATGAAGACCACAGTGTATAGTATTGTTGCTGTTGTGCCTCCATTAGACAGTTGTACCCAGTGAAATGACAAATGAGTGTCCATAGGCAGGTTTAGTCCTGTTGATGGGCAAAAGAACATTGTGTACTTATGTATTTGCTGGGGACTTGCAGATTCTTGCTTACCTAGAAGCTGCTCAATAGAAATTCTCGCTAATACTGGCATTTCACATCTGAGACGAACTTTGCAACATGAATTCACTTTGAAGATTCTCTGATCACAGACTGAATTGTGAATCTCATGACTGGAGTCACAGAATGTATTTTTAAAACCACTTTCAGACTGAACAGACAGCCGGGGATCTTTCTGAGATCAAAATAGTAAGGGGATTAGTTTGAAGGTGAGTGACACCTCTGTTCGATGATCCCCGGGGTGAGAACTGAACTTTCAACGCTGACGATTACACTTGTCTGTCACACCGTTATTGTAGCTAAAGGGCAGAGGGAAATATGAGCCCAGAAGGAGCACCATTCCCAAAAGGAATAAAAAATGAAATTTATACATAAATGGCAGAGCTGCTAAAATTAAAACATTCCCTACAAATGGAAGTGTCTCCACATAAAGATGGCTGATATGCATGTGTAGACCCACAGGCTCCGCTTGATAATGCTTGTCCCTAGTGATTGTCCTGACCTTACAAGCCTCCCGACGCCTCTGACACTCTGGGTTCAGAGATATTTCAACAAGATAGAAGACACAGTTCTTCAGTAAACACCTCTATATTTGTCTTGTTCAGAAAAGTAGACCACAAGAATAATGGGTTTAGGATAACGCATAAAAATAGAACACTGGTAAAATAGAAATAATCAGTTAGCAACATTATGCAAATTTTACAGTCATAAGTAGCGAGCTTAAACTATTAAACTGCAACACCAGCAGTAAGAGGGGGAGAAAAAGGCTTGTTGACTTATCAACCAGTGCCGCAATAGTGAATGCAGAGAATTATGTAAATGTATACTCTGGCATAAATAGATAGAAGTATCCTAATTTCAATAACAATGGCCTTGGAAGAGAAGTGGTACATTTAACTAGAGACTGCAGTTTGAGTCCTGTGATGTTTAAAGTTCCTGATATGGTGGTATTTGTTGGCTTCTGCTAGCAATGGTGGGGCCCATAAACATTAGTGAATACTGATAACTCAAGGAAGTTAAACAGGCTGTAGTACTGCTCAAAGCAAAGATCTCCTGATACGGAGGTGTAAAGGTGTTTGTGTGCAGTGTCTCTAGAGTGATGACAGAAAAGGTTGGGCTCCAACTGCTCACAAGTCCAATGGATAGAATGGCCTCCTAGGATTAAGAGTTGCCACTTGAAGGCCTGTCAGCGCAGGGAGCAGAGGTGTCCGTGTGAAGATTGGATAATGACAGTCCCGATGCAGATAGGCTGATGTGATCCTGGTGTGGATATGAGTGTCACCACTGCACTGAACTGATGTGCAGAATCCTGCAGCAGTAGGCCAACAATCTGTCTCTGGAGGAGGATGGCAGTCCCCCTGTGTTTAGCTCTGAATCCCGTGCCAAGAGAGCAAGCCAGTCCCTTGCTGTAGAATATATCTGCTCTCCCAGCATCCCTCTGGTTTGCCAGCTCTCTGGTAGTGTTAGTTCAATCAGCACTCAGAAATACAGTATGTATTGGTTATAGGACTACATGTCCCAAGATCCTCTGCTGTCAGAAAAAGTGGATCCACTCTGCTAACAGGAAGTGATGTAGCAGTCCCAGTACTGGGCACTAGGAGATTAACCATAGTCTCATCAAAATATGGATAAAGAACTCTCGGTTTCCCAAGTGGACTCCAGAGTGAAAGGCATCGACACCTCAGTGGGAGGCCTGCATGATAAGGCTGGACAACTCAAGCAGCTCATAGATGACTCAATTTTCCTTTCTTCCATCACAGATGGAAGGAAAGAAAATCGCTCTATTTCTGTCAATTACTGACTGTGTTGATGAGGGAAGGCCTCCAACAGAGCTATTGTGTTTTGCCAGTGGGGGAACACGGGGAGCCTTCCTGGTTGGCAGAACACAGTGATTACTGCTAGCAGCTATATCCACCAGCGGCAATCAAATTAAAAAAAAAATCTGACTGGATCGATAGATTGACGGGTTTAATCAGCCTGCCCATACGTGGATTGAATCTCTGCCGGTCGATGCCTATGAGATTAAAATAACAGCAGAGTTCCAAAAGTCTGTGAGTAATGGGCGACTCCACCAGACAAGGTCCAACGATCCTGTGGAGCCATGGTCTCTCCAGCAATGAGGAGACCGATTAGGAAACATCCTTGCATGCCTAACTGGGGTATCATGCCACCGGTGAAGAATTTTGTGGGCTGATTCCCAATGAGAAATGTAGTTATAAAGTTTTCAGGGTTTTTGAGTTGCTAAGAAGAGGAGTCAGAGACGATAAAAGTGAAACTCATACAAATGAGCGCAGAGAGGCCACTCCTGGTGGAAACATGTGAACAGTTAATCATGAGCTCACCACTGCTGCCTTGTTAATCATTTGCATGATGAAGAGAACTGGAAAAAATAGGCGCTGTGGAAAATGCTCTCAGACAAGCACCTTAGTGAAGGTGCATCTTTATTGGGTGAGACAAAGTAGCAAATATAATAAAATTTACCAGCCTGAAGTGGACAATGTGACTCCAATAGACGGCCCGTCCGCTTTGAGGGGAGCTGAGATCAGAAAATGCTCCTGTCGACTTCAAATCACGTGGTGTCAGCGTCCCGGCGTCCCGGGTGGTGTCACCATGGCAAGCAAAGGCAGTGCCCGGCATTGGCTTCAGCTGGGAGCATATGTGGGGTTACCAAGACGACATGTTTCGTGCAGTTGCGCTTTGTCAAGTCTTTTTTCCAGAGATGATAAAAGTGCCTTCTCATGTCTCCATAGTCGCTGGTTTCTGAGAAGGCTCACGCTTGTTTAGTAGATGAAAAATGGTAGACAGGGGTGGGGTGGATTTTAAATGTGACCAGAGGAGGGCTTTAAAAATGTGTAGACTAACTTCCAGCCCATTAAATATCCATATTGTAAGAATAATCAAATGAAAACATTGTGAACCAAGGTAAGAAGTATCTAATAATCCTGCATTTATTGCAGAAAATGTTCTCAAACTTGGAGAAGCAGACGACCGAACTCCGAGTACCCACTAGTCTTTCTTTGTGTTAAACTTTATCTGTTACAATGTTACAGAAGAGAAGTAAATTAGATAGAGAATTCACCTGCGGCCGTTTCATCCATCATACTGTAACAGGTGACACTATGGGATGGAGCCAGAGACAATCTGCAGAACAAAAAAAAAAGCAACAAAATCTAGCGGACAATATTTGGTCGCGAAGTATCCAATAAAAAAGTAATCACTCTGAATAAGAACGTAGGGTAGAAGTGTATACCCGGAGTTGCGTCTGCTCTTCTCTAACAAGATCTTTCATTTATCGAAGAACATCAAAGTAGAACTAAAGACAAAACTTTTCTTTTAGTTTTGGATGGAGTGGAGATGGATTATTATTATTATTATTATACAGGATTTATATGGCGCCAACAGTTTGCTCAGCGCTTTACAATATAACGGGAGACAATACAGCAACAATACAGTTCAATACAAGAGGGATAGGAGGGCCCTGATCCTTGGAGCTTACAGTCCAAGAGGGAGGGGCTGGTGGTACAAAAGGTAGTAACTGTGGGGGATGGACTGGTAGGAGGAATAGAAGATTCCATTATTAGCTGGGGGCAGGATAGGTGAGCAGAGTAGGCAATGGTCTCATAAATTGGGGTAGAGATTTCCAGAGGATGGGGGAAGCGCTGGAGAAGTCCTGGAGACGAGCACGGGAGGAGGAGACAAGGGAGCTGGAGAGTAGGAGGTTGTGCGAGGAGCGGAGAGTACGGTTTGGGTGGTATTTGGAGACAAGATTAGATTAGGATTAGAATACTTGTCAGTTTTTACTGCTGTCTGTGCCCCCTGTTATTCTAGGTTCACTCCTGTGTGTTTTCCGCAGCGTTTTGCAGAAACGCACAGCAGTCCATTTAACATAATTTCCTGTGGAACACGGTCACATCTCCGCGTTTTTACCCAGTGCGTTTTTTGGAAAGGGCCAGGGACTTTTTTAAACTCAAAACGTTGCGTTTTTGGTCGCATAGACTTCAATGAAAACTCTGCAGAAAAGCATGTAGTGCTTTTTTGTTCCGTTTTTTTACGCATTTTTGATGCGTTTTAATTTGCCTAGCAACAAGGAAAAAAACACGCAAAGCGCATCAAATACGCAGCAAAAATGCATGTGCAAAAATGCAAAACGCACCGCAAAAAGCATTGCAGAAACAGATCAAACTCAAACTACATTAGGTGTCAACCTAGCCTTAAGGAGATTCCCCCTCTATTTGTCCTGTTTACCATTATCATCAAAAGTGAAAGTAAAAGAAAATCCCAAGTTTTGGGTTGTCCCCAGAAGAGTAATAAAGGGGAATTCTTCCAGTAGAGACACTAGTTCTGGTGACCTGGGGTTCCCCAAGGAATTCCCTTAAATTGCAGGGATTTCCTCTCATTTCCTGTTTGGCTATGGGACAGGAAATTAAGGGAAATCTCTGCTATGGGACACTTGGATGGCCCAAAGTGATGGCAGAGTGTCCGACTAGTGGTGTGGTCAGCCTGCTGATGCGTTTCGGGGATGTATCCCCTTCCTCAGAGCTGACTTCATCCCCGAAACACGTCAGCAGGCCAACCGCACCACTAGTTGGACACTCTGCCACACGGGCGGACTGACCATTCGAGCAATAGGGCACTACCCGAGGGCCCGGGGTCAGTAGGGGGCCCCATGAGATGCCCCTGGTACCTTTCATAGGCTTTTTCATAGGTTTTTTGGGTATGGGCAAGGACACGGGGGCCCCATGATCCCTTATTGCCCGGGGGCCCTATGAGTTGTCAGTCCGCCCCTGCTCTGCCATCACTTTGGGCCATCCCTGAGGCTTATAGGCTTTTTTATGCATTTCATTTTGTGAGTATGTTTTTGTCATTTTACTTTTTTAAATAGACTTTGGATAATGCGCTAGGTGTTTATGGCACCTGTGCGCTTCTTTTCCAGTTTTGATGATTTCCCAGTCTGAGGAGGGATGCATCACCAAGACTTTATCCCAAGGCTACCAACACATTGGTTTCCCTGGCTTCTTCCTAGCATTGACCCCCTTTGAGGGTGGAGTGTTAATGCTTTCATTCACTTCAGTGGGCTGCCCTGTGTGCGTTTGTTGCCCAAAATAAGCTTCTGTTCTTTTTTTTTCGGAGACGAGCTTTGTGTGATTTTTAGAGGTGCGTTTTACCTGCACAACAATGGTAGCATAAGTGAATCGCGTTTGGGGTGCCATTAAAAACGAAAGACACCGAAATGCTCATCACCGATTCTGCCAGCGATTCCAAATCGCTAAGTGCGAATGGGGCCTCAGTCTCCCATGAGATACGAATGTTTGTATTCCATCGTATGTGATAGACGTAACAACAGCTTTGTTGTTTCATTGAATGTTTTTATTTTTTCCTGTGTAATACTTAGTTTTCCTTTCTTGTTGTAGTCTGTAAGCGCAACTCAAACCAACATTACATCTCGATAGGGTCTTACTGTGAAACTCCATTCTTCCACCTTTCCACTAGATGGCAGCTGTAGCTTGTATTAACCATTTTGTTTTACTTTAAAGAAGCACTGAGGTCTAATAAAAGAGGCCCTGCAATATAAAAGTGAAAAAAGATCTGCTGGATATAAACACATGCTGTATATCAGTGTTTTGTATAGTAACACATATACCCTGTTACTTTTCAGTCTGTGCCGATACACACTACATAGACAAAGGTATGGTAACGCCCTTCCTGATGACACAGGTGTGTTAGCTGGGCCTATTGTTCACAGGTGCAGAAAATCAAGCAGGAGCAATGTTACACCCCGGTCCAGGGGCGGACTGACCATTTGGGCACTCGGGCCCGGGGTCAATAGGGGGCCCCATGAGATGCCCCTGGTACCTTGGATGAGGCCAGTAAAGTTTCTCCACCCCAAACTGGCTCCTCCATGTCTTTATGGACCTTGCTTTGTGCACTGGTGCGCAGTCATGTTGGAACAGGAGGGGACCATCCCCAAACTCTTCCCACAAAGTTGGGAGCATGAAATTGTCCAAAATGTCTTGGTATGCTGATGCCTTAAGAGTTCCCTTCACTGGAACTAGGGGGCCAAGCCCAACCCCTGAAAATCAACCCCACACCATAATCCCCCCTCCACCAAACTTACAATTGGCACAATGCAGTCAGGCAAGTACCGTTCTCCTGGCAACCGCCAAACCCAGACACGTCCATCGGATTGCCAGACAGAGAAGCATGATTGGTCACTCCAGAGAATACGTCTCCTCTGCTCTAGAGTCCAGTGGCGGCGTGCTTTACACCACGGCATCCGACGCTTTGCATTGCACTTGGTGATGGAAGGCTTGGATGCAGCTGCTCGGCCATGGAAACCCATTCCATGAAGCTCTCTACGCACTGTTGTTGGGCTCATCTGAAGGCCACACCAAGTTTGGAGGTCTTTAGCTATTGGCTCTGCAGAGAGTTGGTGACTTCTGCGCACTGTGCGCTTCAGCATGCGCTGACCCCGCTCTGTCATGTGACGTGGCCTACCACTTGGTGGCTGAGTGTCTGTTCCCAGTGGCTTCCACTCTGTTATAATCCCACTAACAGTTGAGCGTGGAATATTTAGTAGCCAGGAAATGTCACGGATGGACTTATTGCCCAGGTGGCCACCTATCACGGGACCACGCTTGGAGTCACTGAGCTCCTGAGAGCGACCCATTCTTTCACCAATGTTTGTAGAAGCAGTCTGCATGCCTAGGGGATGATTTTATCCACCTGTGGCCGTGGAGGGGATTGGAACACCTGAACCCAATGATTTGGAAGGCCGGCCCAACAGATTTGTCAGAAAACCTTTACTTTCTTTTCAGAATCCACATTTTCTGTGGGACACTATACTACAAAATACCCCCAAAAATGTGGGCCATTGATTGCACACAAGATTTGTTAATTTGCACGCCCAAAAAAATATTTTTTCTAACAAATTCATTCAAGACCATGCTGCAAAAATTAATACACCCCAATGAACGTCTTAGGAGAAAAGCTAAATTTAGACAACAAAAACCTGATTAACAAGAATTCAACTAAAGGTGAGTCTAATTATTCATTGAACAGGTATCCAGCAGATATGTGATTGTAATTTCATGCTGTTAGCAATGACACCACATGGAAGAGAAATGTCACAAGGCCTGAGAAAGAAAATCATTTCTTTACACAAGAAAGGTGAAGGCTAAAAGAAGATCAGCAAAGCTTTACTTATCAGTCAGAATACTGGAGCAAAAGTGATACAAAATTTAACAAAGACATAACTGCAACCATCTCACAGAGAAGTCCAGGCCATCCACGGAAGTTAACACCTTGACAGGAGCGTCTTCTAATGAGAAAGGTTGAAGAAAATGACCATGCAAGTTCAATGCAGTTAGCTAAAGAAGTAGAAAGCCAAACTGGGGTGATATTTTCCCATGATACAATATGGCGTACACTGCAGAGGAATGGCATGCATGGGTGTCGTCCATGAAGGAAGCTCCTCCTAAGGTCCATGCACAAAAAATCCTGCGTAGAATTTTCCAGGGCCCATGCTGAAAAAGAAGACTACTGGGACTCTGTCCTCTTGAGTGACGAGACCCAGATAAATGTTTTTGGAACTGATGGCTTCAAAACTGTATGGCGTCACAAAGGTGAGGAGTACAAAGAAAAATGCATGGTGCCAACTGTGAAACATAGTGGTGGCAGTGTCCTTCTGTGGGGCTGCATGAGTGCTGCTGGTGTCGGGGAGCTGCATTTCATTGACGGTGTCATGAATTTACAGATGCACTGCTCTATATTGAAAGAAAAGATGGTCCCATCATTCCGTGCTTTTGGTCGTCATGCACTTTTCCAAAATGACAACGACCCAAAACACACTTATAAGGCCACTGGTGCATTTCTGAAGAAGAACCGGGTGAAAGGGATTCAGTGGCCAAGATTGTCTCCTGATCTGAACCCAATCCAACACCTACGGGGAATTCTGAAGAGACAAGTTGAGCATCACTCTCCATCCAGCATCCATTCTCTAAAAGAGGTCGTTCTTGAAGAATGTAAAAAGATCGATGTTGCAATATGTCTCCAACTTGTTAATTCCATGCCTAGAAGACTTGGTGCCGTCCTTACAAATCACGGAGGTCATACAAAATACTAGATGGAGTAGTTTTTGTTGTGGGGTGTGTTCATTTTTGCATCAACTAATTGGAGTAACACTGAAGATTTTGTCATCTAAATTATATTAGTATTATTATTATTATACAGGATTTATGGCGCCAACAGTTTGCGCAACGCTTTACAATATAACGGGAGACAATACAACAACAATACATTTCAGTACAGAAGGAAAAGGAGGAATAGTAACCTTCCTTTCATGTAATGAGCCGAACAAATGTTCTATAGAACTCAGTTTTGTCCAAATTTTGGAAATTGTTCTTGTGTTCATTGAAATATTGATTCAAATCTTACTTAGGGGTGGAGTCATTTACAGTATGCTGAGCACTGCGTATATTTGTGTGTGTATATATATATATATATATATATATGAACAGTTTGTGCAATATCAGTGTAAATCGGCAGCCAAGGAGAGTGGACTGGAATACACATGCGTGAACAATGACGACTTCAATGTGCTAGTCAGTGGGGCTCTAGAAGCCATTGCATACTGCCTCGCCGTCGCATTCAAGATGACAAAGCGAGCAATGCAACAAATCTGCATCAAATTTTGCATTGTGCTTGAATATTCCTCTGCGGAAATAATCCTGATGATTCAGAAGGCTTTTGTGGACAATGTAATGAGTTCAGCTCAATTACAAGTGTGGCCAAACACTACAAAGATGATCGAGAATCTGTTGAAAGTGATCCATATTATTGAAGGCCTGCAGCAAGCAGAACACCTGAGAATGTTTGAAGGAGTACGGGCTGCAATCAACAACGATTGGCGACTGACAGATGCTGATGGCGATTCCAACAAAGGATTCGGCAGAGTGTGTTGAACAGAGCAAGAGATGCTGGGAGAACTGTTTGAGGTCCTTTGCAGAGGACTGAAGCGACATTGTCCTATGTACAATGTTTCTTGTATCTTCTTCAGTAAATGTCTCAATATTTTCCATTTCACATGGCTGGATACATTTCGTATGTATGTGCATGTGAACGGCCCCTAAGCCCTGGTTCACACTGTTGCTGTGCGGAATTTGCAGCGTTTTCTGTAGACCTGATTAAAAGGGAGTGGCTTAGCCCCAAAACACGTTGACCAAGTGTTTTATGTAATCCTTCTATGAACCCTAAACTGGGATTCCAGCTGAGCCCGGGTTCGCACTGACGTGGTCCGGAATTCACAGCGTTTTCTGTGCAAATTCCGCACCGCATCAGAATTTCACCCCGTTCACGCGAACCGCTGCGGGTGTGTATGTTAACAACACCACCCGAAAGCGGTGCGATGTGCAGAATTGGATCGCATAGGTGTGAATACCCATGCGATCCGATATTAGTGCGGACCAAAAAAGGGTCCTGCACGTTCTTGGTGCGGGTGCGGTGCGATTAGAGCCATACAAAATGTACTAACCAGATAGCGCATATTAAAGCGCATGGAGCATTTAAGACCTGCCCCTGGTGCTCAGCCACTGTATCACTGGAGCCAGGAGATGTCATCTATAGGGTGACCACTAGATGTCATCTATCCGGATGGAAGCTGAGTCCAGCCACTGTATTAGAGGATCAGGCGGATGTCATCTATAGGGCGACCACTAGATGTCATCCGTTCCAGGAGGAGCTGTGTCATGGATCCAGGGATGTCACTTGCAGATGTGTCCTTTGCTAAGCACAGCCCCAGGACCTTCAGAATTACAGGCTCCCCAGAAATAAAGAGCCCGTGGAAAAAGGCCTCAAATAGTGTGATATCGTTTATTAAAGTAGGTAAATAATCAGAAAAGAACTTACTAACAACGGTTCAGCTGCTCATAAACGGCCAGACCAGAGGTACATGTACACAGGATATAAATAGCTTGGCACTTCCCTAACGCGTATCGTGTGAGTACACATCATCATGTGTTTTCTGATTATTTACCTACTTTAATAAATGATATCACACTATTTGAGGCCTTTTTCCACGGGCTCTTTATTTCTGGGGAGCCTGTAATTCTGAAGGTCCTGGGGCTGTGCTTAGCAAAGGACACATCTGCAAGTGACATCCCTGGACCCATGACACAGCTCCTCCTGGAACGGATGACATCTAGTGGTCGCCCTATAGATGACATCCGCCTGATCCTCTAATACAGTGGCTGGACTCAGCTTCCATCCGGATAGATGACATCTAGTGGTCACCCTATAGATGACATCTCCTGGCTCCAGTGATACAGTGGCTGAGCACCAGGGGCAGGTCTTAAATGCTCCATGCGCTTTAATATGCGCTATCTGGTTAGTGCATTATTTGGCTATTATCATTTCTGAAAGTCACTACTTTTGGTTCTTTACATATTGGAGACTGTATGCATTTTCAGCACATCTGATGAACTTACACTGACATTTTACTGATCCACTATCATATGTGGTCTATCATATGTTTAATCGCTATTTGGGTTAGCGCTGCACTCTCATTCTTTATCAATTACTTTGGAGGTTCCCGAGGTGCCTTTTTGTGCAAGCAGCTACCGTACTTACACCTATACACTGCGCTCGATTTTATATATAGATTTTATATATAAGTTTATTTCATACAAAATGTACGGCTACAATTGCACCGCACACAAATCGCATGTGATTTGCACAGGAATGCGGTACTGTTCCTGTGCGAATTGCATGCGATATACAGCAGCGCATATATGTGAAACCGGGCTTAATCACAAATAAGTTGCCACACTTGTACACAAAAAAAAAATGTCTTTCAGTATAATCCCACCTCTCTAGTCCTGTCCCCTGTAGACTTGATGCTCCGATGTTCAGCAATGCTTCTTTTCATCTGTTAAATGGTACCTAGTGTCATACAACCCACTTCCTTTGAGCCCAGGGCATCATGGACCCTCCCCCAGGGGATTCATCATTAGGTTGTCCTTGACTACAGACAATAGCACCATGTCATTTCTCTCTGCAATATTCAAAACTATCCCACAGCCACAGGAGAAAGAGGACTCATAATGTCAACTGGAGACCCATACAAAAAAATAAATAATTTAAAATACTTAAAGGGTAACTCCACTTTCATGGGAAAGAGAAATAACAAATAAAAGAAATGCATACAATTGCAACACAAGTCATATTGTAATTGGATGTTATTACAAATGGCCTTTCCTTTTCATTTTGCAGCTGCTGACATTTTCTGTAAAATGCAATAAGGCCACAAATGGTATACAGAACGCCCCCCTGATACATAATTTCCTGCTTGTGTGATTGGCTCAGTAATTTTCCCAGAAGTCTGCACTAGGATACATATCAGCTTTTGGGCATCCCCTGCAACAAAAATGTCATTTTTGGTGAGATACTCCCAAAGGGAAATCACATCTAAAGGGATGCAGACCTTGCCACTTTCCTCATTAGAGTCCCGCAGATGCAGCAGCTGATTGATAATTATGAAGTCACTTCCATACAGATTCCCTCTGCACATGGACACAGACAAACAAACCGCTATTTCTTCAGAATAACAAAAGGTAGAAATCTGCAATAAAGTTTGCTAAAATCCCTGCAATATAGACTCCACTTTCTCAACAAAAGTGGAGAAAGGCCAGCCATACATGGGTCGATTTTCAAACGATTTTTCATTCGAAAATCAGACCTAAGGATAATCGGACGATTTTCCCTCTGTTATTGGGGCAATGGCACCAGCCAATTTCCATGGTTCCTTCCCATTTCGTTTATCGGGCATGCTGGAAAATTCATGAAAAACAACCGATTTTCGAAATTATTGGTGGCACCATCGGATTACAGAACGAACGATGTTTTCGATTTTCGATCGAAAAAGCGTTCCGAATTTGACCCATGTATGGCCTGCTTTACTCTTTAAAAAATAATTTAAAACCTAGGTGCTGAGGGAAGGAAATAAAGGGGATGGTGGGTCAGGACAGCGGGTTTGGGCTTTAACAACAAGCCAGCGGCTGCAGCTCCCATACTTGTGTCATAACAGGCATTTGCAGTTCCCTGTCTTGCCTCTAGGTGTCCCTGCCTTCCTGAAGTAGAACTGCACCCCTCCGGTATTGTAAAAGTCGCCAACAAGATCATGTTTTTGTTTTAACTACCACACTTTAAGCAAATAAAGGTAAGAAAAATAAATAAAATTAAAATACATTCCGCTTGTTTATCCTTTTATTGCTGTTTTCGCTGTTCCTCCTCAGAGATATTATTTTGTAGTAAAAGATGTACATTTATTAGGCAGGGTACATTTTCCGCAGCGCCGTTTTAATGCGCGTGTGGGCCGCGTTTATGGCTATTTAAGCACAAACGTCCTTAGAACCTCCGTTATTTAAATATTCTTAACGGCGTGAAACTGTCCTGGAATTGAGTTTGCTTTGTAATGAAAACATAACGGCCTCGGCTTTATTGCTGGGTGGAATTGAGATTACATTCAGTATATATATATATATATATATATATATAAAATTACCTACAGACCACTGGGCATTTCTCCTTATATCACAGAGGAGAGGGGGGAGGTGTTTTGTAGTCCTAACCTAGGGTGGCGGCCTTGCTTCTCCATAGATACTTATACAGTGATCATTGTCAACACCTGGGAGAGTGTGAATGGGAAAATGTGTTGCTGGAAGGGGCGGGGTCACCAGGTAAGGATAAAATAAGAAAAAAAAAAAGCTTGGGAAAAGAAAACAAATGCAGACGTCATTTCTAAGGACAAGTAAGCTGCAAAAGTTACATTTTGTTCTTGGGTTTAGATACACTTTAACCCCTTTTGCTATCAGGTGTTTTTGCACGCATTAAAAAAAAATCATTTTAGCCCTGAAGATTGTGTACAACCCCCAAACATGATATGTTTTCTGAAAGCAGACACCATAGAGAAATAGCCACCCCCCCACACCATGTATCCCAGGCTTTGCTTGCACATCTGTGGGCCTGGGACTGGCGTGGAGGGAACCTCCTAGTAGAGGGGAGGGAACCTGAGCGGATATGCATCTGCATCCCCCCTTCTTCTTGCTGACCTGCAAGAGACGTGTATGACATCACTTCCGGGTCCTCCTTTCACTTTCCCTGGCCATACTGGCCGGTGAAGAATCCCATGCAGTGCTATTTAAAAAGCCACAGATGTGGGACATTAACCTCTAAGGGCTCATGTACACTGCAGCTGTTCAGCGTTTTTTTCAGCAGCCCCTGAACTCTCCCTAATGTTTTCCTATGTGTCCATGTAGACATCGTCGTTTACAGTCGTTTACAGGCAGTTGAGTTTACAGTAATTTTTTTGAAAGCAGAAAACTTAATTCTTCCATTTCCAGATGCTGTCCAGAGCCTTTTTGCATCATGAAAAATGCATGCAAATCGTTTTCAAGGTACTCAAATGGACAAAACACTGAACACAGGATGTTCCTACCAAGTTTGGCACACATTGTAATGACCAATTCACACCTCAGACCTCTCCCACTCTTGGAAAAAAAAAGATATGTTAATGACCATTAACACCTCAGACCTCTCCCACCCTTGGAAACAAAATATATGTTAATGACCATTCACACCTCAGACCTCTCCCACCCTTGGAAATAAAAGATATGTTAATGACCATTCACACCAGAGACCTCTCCCATTCTTCGAAACAAAAGATAAGTTAATGACCATTCACACCTCAGACCTCTCCCACCCTTGGAAACAAATATGTTAATGACCATTCACACCTCAGACCTCTCCCATCCTTGGAAACAAAAGATAAGTTAATGACCATTCACACCTCAGACCTCTCCCACCCTTGGAAACAAAAGATATGTTAATGACCATTCACACCTCAGACCTCTCCCATCCTTGGAAACAAAAGATAAGTTAATGACCAATCACACCTCAGACCTCTCCCATCCTTGGAAACAAAAGATATGTTAATGACCATTCACACCTCAAATTCCTCGTGATGACCCCGTGCCAGGTGACCTTAATGACTTCCTCTACCAGACACCTTTCCCACCCTTGGAAACAAAAGAAATGTTAATGAGCAACTCACACCTAAGCTAATCTCAACACGTACTGCTGTCTCTGCTTCTACTCTCTGTATTTTTCTGAAACAGTCTAAAATAGTTCATAATTTACCACTTTTCAGTGCATTCTGGGCATTTGGGAGGTTCTCATGTGCTCATCTTTAAAAAAAACGGTTCTAAAAGCAAACGCCCATAAACGTGGCTAAACGCTGTATGCAAACGCGTCAAAACTGACTTTTTTTTCACCTACGTCTACTTGCTGTCAATTTCCATCGTTCAAACGTGAGTTTATCAGCTGCAGTGTACATTATTATTATTATTATTATACAGTATTTATATAGCGCTGAAAGGTTTGCTCAGCGCTGTACATTATAGTGGGGGACAGTACATGAGACAATACAGTAACAAAACAAAACACAAGGGGTTCGAGGGCCCTGCTCTTTGGAGCTTACAATCTAGGAGGCCTACATGAGCCCTAATTGGCATTGTAACCTGTGTGTGTCACCTGGTGTGTCTATACAGAGGCCGAACATTCCAGGGGAGGGGAACTTTTGTTCCAGGCCATTTGCGTGATTTCTGTTATCGTTATGATTTAAAAAGGAGCCAAACAACTATTTGATAATCAATGGCTTCATATGATCATCATCCTTCAATAAAAGAGCATTTTGTGGCAGATCAGTCATATTTTCAATATCAATGCCAAAATTTCACTATTTCTGCCAGGGTATGCAAACTTTTGAGCACAACTGTACATGGGAGAGTCGGCAGTGCTGCCTGTGCAACTCAGCATGTCACATTAAAATGGTCACTCCTGTGATGCAAAGAATCATGGCTGCCTCAGTGTGTACCTACCTGACCGGCACCCTGTTTGCCTGTAGATGTGCAGTAAAAACGTGGATCAACTGCCCTTGTGAAAGGAGCCTTACTGCCCTTTTTACTCTTCTGCCCGATCATATGATCATCATCCTTCAATAAAAGAGCATTTTTTGGCCTGATCAGTCATATTTTCAATATCAATGCCAAAATGTCACAATTTCTGCCAGGGGATGCAAACTTTTGAGCACAACTGTATCTTTTATTCCCAAAATATTGTAAATAAAGACAAATACGTATTTCATTCCATGTACCTAATAATAGCCAGGATAAAAGATAAAATGAGCCAGTCCTTCCGCAGTACTCTGCTTATTAGAATCCGTAGTGTTGTGCGTCCCGCAGCCATCCATTAATAAGCTCAGGTTGGGTGGATATATGTTGGAAACACCTTCGGTAAATAATTGTTTTTTACTTGGAGTAATACTGGAGGAAGATTGCTTGGCACAGCGAGGAATTTTAACCATGCTGAGCCAAGTTTTAATACCTCTTCCATCACAATAATAGAATTTTGAAAAGCTCCGGAACCCAAGCAAAGTTTTTTTTTTTTTTTTTTTTTTTTTTTTCTTTAATCATTTCTATCTTCTCTTTTTTTTTTTTCCTTTTGTTTTTTAAAATTCCCCAACTCACCACCATGCTTATCAGTTTCTGGCTTCACGCAAGAGGATAGGATAAACAAAAGCAATTAATTAAAGCCACTGGCAATCTAAAACCTTAATATCCAAGCTCAAACTGCGAGGTTTTTTGCTATATGAGTAGATGGCTGTGTATTTATGACTAGAGGGGGCATCAGGCTGTGGATTCTTTACTGTAAGGGTAGTCACGCTTTGGATTATATAGAAGTTGTCAGGCAAGGAATTTTTACCGTGATGGGAGATAATGGTCGTGATATCTCGTAATACTCGTGGATCTATTGCAGAAGCAGATGTCTGCTCCTCATTGTCCGGGCACTTCTGTTCCAGTAAAAACTCTCTGGAGGTTTGTCTTTCCTTCTCCCTCTTAGCAGCTGACACTCCACGGGGGCAATAGAATGTACACATTTCCACACAAAACCAAGAAGTGCAACAATATTGTAGATTCCTTATTGTAAGCTCACTCTGGGGTTGATTTACTAAAACTGCACGGTGCAAAATCTGGTGCAGCTCTGCATAGAAACCAAACAGCTGCCAGGTTTTATCGTCAAAGTTTCATTGAACACCTGAAGTTAGAAGCTGATTGGCTACCGTGCACAGCTGCACCAGGTTTTGCACTCTCTGGTTTTAGTAAATCAACCCCATTGGCCAGGGGTAGGCAACCTGAGGCTCTCTAGCTGCTGTGGAACTACATTTCCCATGAGGCATTGCAAAGATTACAAAACTGACAGTTACAGCTATGACTTGCAGAGGCATGATGGAACTTGTAGTCCTGCGGCTCTCAGGTTGCCTACCCCTGCCATAGGCTATCATAGTGTTTCTTCTACAGGAAGGAAAGAAAAAATGCCAAACGCCTGTGTAAGCAGCAATTTTATGCCGTTGCGCATGAGGCCTTACAGTGGGATTCTTTACTGTAAGAGAGTGGAAGGGATATAATACACAAAGTGCCAACATCCCTAACGAATACAAGGGGGGGGGAAACTCCTCTTTTTTGGTGAACATAACATTTTCTTCTTAATGTTTCCTGGCGGTTTTTACCTCACATGGAATCATAGGTCGTGCCTTCTTGAGCTCTTCTGAAGAAGAGATTTTTGTTGATCTCAAAACGCGTCAAGTGCGAACCACGCATGATCCATGATTAGATTTGCAACACCATCTCTGACGACACCGCCGCAATATGTATTATAGCTTTATATTTATTTTTGAAGATTGTAAAAATAAAGTTTCATAATTTTTTATAAAAAATCTCTTTTGAATTGTTGAAATTTATCATACAAGTAAATTGTGCCGTTAAAGTCCCACCAAAAAAGAGGACTCCCCCCCCCCCCCCTGTATTCTTTACTGTAAGGGTAGTTTTACTGGGAGTTTGTTATTGTAAGGGGATGTTGTGAGTTATTTATTGGGGAATATTCACACTGCAAATTCTTTACTGTTAAAATGATATTAAAGCTGAACTTTACCAAAAACAACCTGATAATAAAAAATTATGTTTTTTAGCAAGGAACATCTATTCCACATTAATAATTCTGCTACCAAAATGAATGTGTGTGCTGTAAATTGCCTCCAGCATTGTTCCTGTTTCTTCTTGCTGGAGGCGACCATTTTGCTGAAGTCCAGAGTCTTGAGCAGCATTAAATCTTTAGGCTGTCAGCAGATCGGCCTCTAGTGCCTCTGATTTTAGGCATAGTGTCGAAAAGTAGAGAGCAACTGAGCAGTAGTGTATTTATGTTTTGTGCTGCCCTAGGCAACACAAAAAATCTGCCGCCCCCAGGTACCCACTCGCTTGCCCCCCTCCAGGAGAGAGACTCACCATCACACCCTTCCTGGGGTCCACTTTCGCACCCAGCCCTGGTGCCCCTCGGAAACCACACAGGAATCGGCGCAGAACAACCAGCATCCCTTCTTCCAGGGGGTGATGCCGCCCCCCCTGAAAAATGCCACCCAAGGCAAACGTTTTGTTTGCCTCCCAGCAAATACTCCCCTGCAACTGAGCATGTGCAGAGCAGGGTAAGACAGTGTATTACTGGATTTTAAACAGTATAGGCACTTAGTGCTAGCCCTGTTCACCCTGGATCCGACTTTGAAATCTGCAAGTGAAGTTGCACGATTTCAAAGTCAGATGGCAGTGCAACTTCAGGTGCGACTTCATAGACATCTGTGTGCGACTTCATTCACATATGTCTGTGCAAGTTGCACCCCAAATCGGCAAACGTAGTGCAGGAGCTTGCACCTATTATAACGGTTCCATTGCCGATCGTTGGATGAGATTTGTCATGTGATTTGAATGGTTAAGCACATGAAAATTCGCATCGGTGTGAACCAGGGCTTAATGTTTTACATAATTAACAATATCAAAAAGCAGCGCTTAATCCAAATATAAGAAAGGTAAATAAAATAACATAAACCATACAATCCCTACGTACAAAAAAAAAAAATCAGTGATGTATGAGTACTAAATCACAAATATTAAGATTGGAGAAACGTGAAACGAAGAGAAAGTCCTTTTACAATTCATATATTGCTGAAGGTGTCCCCACACTCCTACGTCTTGTTAGAATGAATGTCCATCCACCACCAAGTGACACCATTGAAGGAGCCTCTCACCGGACAATGTGGACCATGAAGAAATAAATGGTCAAAAGCGTTCAGACATGTCCTTTGAAACGTGATTCTTCAGGCACAGGGCGTGTCTTCCATCGGGATTTCTCCACCAGCATTAGAAGTTTGCCAAAAATAAAAACGGTGCACACCCATAGTGTAGTAAGTAAAAAACACATTTACTAAAAGGGACACCAGCGTAAATATATATGGACACAAGCACTATGTGGCACTGTGTAACAGACCAAAAACAAGCTCCAGAATGTATTTAAGCTGAATGTTCAGCTGGGCTTTAAAAAAAATCAGACCTATAGAATCACCCGGCCTCAATAGCACAGAAAAGTGAGGAGGAAGTACAGTCAGTTTGTTCAAGGTTGCAAAAATAATTACCGTTCAGCCAGTTCTCCCTCGACACTCCACATGTTCTGAATTTTAGGTGGAGAAACCCTTTAACATTAGCCTCTTTGTCATTTTCCCTGGCAGGGAATAAAAGAACAGATCTGTTAGTGGCTGCGCAGGTTTTTCCAGAGGCTGAAAGGGTCTGGCTACTTAAAAGTCAGCGTTACAAGTTCATGGAACAAAACAACCCACAGGAATGTCAAGTGAATCTTCAAGGAATGCATGCTGTTTGGAGCACAGCTAGACATCTGAGCGATGACACGAAAGGCGAAGAAGTAAACAATGCCGCACTTGTGATCGTTGGGTCTAGGAATAGGAACTGTGAGTGAAATTAAGAGCCTTCCTCCCCATTGTAAGTGTCTGAGCTGTCCTGAATAGCAGCATGCCCAGACAATAAAATCTACAGCTTTGATTTTATTTCTGTGCTATAATTAATATTGTAAATTGTTGGTGCAGTATGGTGGCATCACCAACACGAATTTCAAGTTAATCTGAACTCAGAAGGTAAAGATTTGTTTTGTTATAGGGAAAATCTAGAAATGGTAATTGTGCAAATCAAGCAGTACCCTGAAATGATTACCTGGGTTCCTTCTGAAAAGTAGCAGTGCACTTTCTGTGAGATAAATAAATAAACCCGCCCCCTTAAGAAACTATAACCGAAAAAATGTGTATGGCCAGAGCCACAAACACAAATAGTGCCAGAACTAAGAACCGTAACAAAAACAGGAGCTCCTGAGGATGTCGCATGTTGATGACGAAACGCGTAGGGTACGACTTCTGGCACATCACTTCCGTTTCAGCTGGAACGCACACTGGGGAGCCAGCAGTACTTCCTGATGTCTGAACTGTGATTATTAGACTATTTGCATATAATGTAAGTGCAATTTTGGTAATTTGTGAAGTAAATAAATGGTTTTACACTATGGGAGGCCTCCTCTTTTTCTTTTAACATCCCCGTGTGACTGTCCAGTGTATCTAGCATGACCAAACAGAGGCAAGATGGGACCAGTGGTGGCGATATTGGAAACAATATTCCTGAGAGGTTCTCCTTGGCTGTACAGTGTACAGGGGTGTAGCTACAGGGGCCGCAATTGCGACCTGTCCCCATGCTCCAGGGGGCCTGTGTGGCCCCCCTGTACACTGTGATAGGAGGGGTGACGGAGAAGATGTTTTTACATCTTTCCCTCCCACAGTCATTCAGCAGCTGCAGGAGGAAGATGGAGGGGATGGATTCCTCTACATACCGCCGCCCCCACAGCACCTTCTCTCTCCAGGCTCCTATGCTCCCTCCCATCCCAGTGCTCTCTCAGGGCTCCTGTGCTTTCACCAGGCCCCTGTGCTCTCTTCCAGCCTCTTCTCGCCTCCCCCTCTCCTACCGGCTGCTGCGGGGGATCTGTCAGGATGGAGTCCGTACCAAACACTGACTGTTTTCATTCATAATTGTGTTTATGCTTCAGTTTATAAATGAATAGGAAACTCTTTAAAGAGCTATTCCTTTCCATTCAATCTCCTTTTTCTATCTTAAAGGTGAAATATCAGAGTTCTGTTTAGGCCCCTGATATCTCAACAAAGCCCCCCCCCCCCCCCAACGGGGCTCCTAAAAAAAATAAAAAAAAAATTATATTGTAAATAAATTAAAAATAAAATAAAATGGTAAAATATAATAAAGAAAATAATTTAAAAAAAAATATTGACACCAGTGGCGGAACTACCAGGGTTGCAGTAGTCTCATTTGCGGCTGGGTCCTGGTGTTCCACCACAAGGCTTGGATGGAAGGATCTTGACCAGGGTCAGGGGGTCCCTTCATGGTTACTTGCATCGGGGCCCTGAAGGTCCTAGTTATGCCTTTGCTTCAATTTATTGGTCCAACAGGCGCTTTTTGACTTTCTTGTGTACAGCACAGCCATGCAAAGCAGTATGCTTACAGTGAAGTACAAACACAGAACATCAAGTAAAACAGCACACAGTTAACCCATTGATTACCCCACATGTTAACCCCTTCATGCCCACTGCCATTAGTATAGTGTCAGTGCTTTTTATTAGCACTGATCACTGTATTGGTGTCACTGGGGATGTCAGTGGCAATTAGTCAGTTCCCCCCAGTGTCAGAATGCCCCCCATTACTAGTAAAAATTAAAAAATTCCAGTATCTATACCGCCATTTGTAAACACTATAACTTTCACGTAAACCAATTAATTTCCACGTATTGGGATTTTTTTTAGCAAAGACACGGAGCAGAATACAATTTGGCCTAAATTTATGACAAAATAAGATTTTTTTAAATGTTTTCACTGGACAGGTTTAATAGCAAAAAGTCAAAAATATTGTTTTTTTTTTCTCAAAAGTGTCTGTCTTTTTTTTTTTTATAACACACAGGTAATCAAATACCCCAAAAGAATGCTCTATTCGTGAGGAAAAAAGGACATAAATTTCATTTGGGTGCAGCATTGCATGACCACGCAATTGTCAGTTAAAGTAACGCAGCGACATAAGGCAAAAAAATTGCCTGGTCAAGAAGGGGGGGGGGGGGGATATTCTCTGGAGTGCGAGGGATTAAAGCGGGTCACTCTAATTATGTGCATTAAACAGAGATTTTAAAAACTATAGCTCCCCTCTCTACCTCCAGCTTGATATTTGATGCATAACGTGCACACAGTTGCTATTCATGATATGCAGCTATCCCCGGAAATTGACTACCGCCTTGTATTATGTACGTCTGTAAACGGATCAGGTATCTGTGCTTTTTATCAGTTGTCATTGTCAGCGCTGAACAATTTGGTAATGGCTGCTGCTTCTTCCGTGGCAGCGGAATACTCAATCACAGCCGCGGCAGAATGACTGAAATATTTATATTAAAGTAATCCTCTTGAAACCTCGTCTGACAGGCGTAATCTCATCCACTGTTGCTGCAATCCACAGGTGAGGTCATGAAGTGTGCTTGCCAAGGATAACACCAGCAGGGAATTTAATCCTTCAGAAATATATATCGTAGATGGAGCCCATAGCCAACGGTTTATGGAGACGATGACAGGTGAATCTTATTGTAGTATTTCAAGACGTCTGAGGGGGTATAATGTTATGGGTTTTATTTCAATTATTAATGCGCTGCTGTCATATAGAGAAGTTGAATATCATGTCACCGGCACAGAGATGTGTACCGCACCAGACTAACCACGTCTGACCAATTTTGAACTTCTCTGTGTCCTGCTGGATCAATGACGATGACTCTGCAGAGCACTTCCCCTTTGTTTCTGGGAGCTTGTGTGTTACCTGTTAGCCATCAGAGAAATGGAGAGTCCCTTCTCATTTCCGCTGTTCCTATTTCCCACTTTAACAGACCTTCTCTTTATATTTGCTTTCTGTAAACAGTAATGAACTGATTGGTGGCCTAAAGTTTGTGGACATCTTGTCTTCACATTTATATGATCTTGTAGGCAGATGTTTAGCCATCCTTCAAGGGTGGCTCTCTTCGGCTGCTGCCATGCAGGGAGGGCGGAGGACAAAGGGGGAAACCAGGTTCCTCCAAGGCCTCCATAGATGTCATCAGGTAAGCAGACTTATCTGGCAGCCATGTTTGTTGTGAGCAGTGCTTATAAAAAGCACTGTTCCCTTTGGGTTGGCACATATTCTGTGTAGTAAGCAGGTCAGGAACAGATCTCTGGCTGGTTAGGGACAGGCAAAATAGCATAGGGCTAGGTTCCTCTGGACTGTCTCTGTGTCCTCGAGCAGTTGCCTTCCTGAATCAGAGGCCTCGTTGCTGGTCTGCCTTTCAGCTGCCTCCTCTCTCAGATGCTATCAGGTGTCTACAGGGTGCACTGTACTCCTTGCCCGGTTTGTCGTTGTGGTCCAGTTTGGCTGTGTCTGCAGAGCTTGCTGCTCTCTCTCAACATTACCACATTAACACATTGCTACATCCAACAGTCTCCATGTGAGTTCCCCTGTGGGCAGTAAGCCTGGGCCCCACCTACAAGCTGGTTGGACATCCCATTCTAATCCCATGGCCATTATTCTGGAGCTGGCCCCCTACAGCATCCCTTACTTTTATGGTAAGGCTTTTTTATAAGATTTTGGAGTATGCCTGTGGGAATTTGTACCCATTCAGCTAAAAGAACAGGCGCTGATCCCGCATGGGCCAAAACATTACAGAATCTCACTTGTCACCAACAGAGCAGCAATGGGGTGACACCTTTCCAGTTCAGCCGCTGACAAGTTGTTCTTTGGGTGAGAATCTCTAGCATGTCAGCCAGCAAGGGAACAATCACTAGAGTTGCTTGGCCTCTACTGCCATCTACACCTTTCTGCAATGGTCTGAAATTTCACAGGCGAAGCTAACGCTTGTTTCATTACTGGAGGCTGTGAATGTTAAATATTGAATGCAAGACTCTTTTTTTGAAACCTAATTCCTTTTTTTTTATTTTTTTTGTGTCTAAGATGATAATGAACTACCTTATGGCATGCATCAAATGGTAGGAGACAGGGAGAATTTGCCTCCCAGCTAAGTACTAATAAGATATGTTGGCCTGGTGAGGTTAATACTTTCCTTATTCTCAGATGTTGATCAAAGTGGTACTTGCAGTCAGTGACACATGCTTGGCATCATAAAGCTACCTGCTCACGGTTCATAGTACCTGGCAAAGGGGAGTTTTCCAGCGCCAACTTCCAGCTCTGAGATGTTATGTGACTGAAAGCCAAGAGCCATGAACCAAGCTGAATGCTGGAAACGATGTAAAAAGGTGTGTTAGGCATTGATCCTACAGGTGTACTTAAGCGTATGCCCATGCGAGGGCCATGTGCTTCTACTATGCAGGTTCTCAAAATTTATAGTGTTAGGAACTGCAGAATATCGGGGTGCCGTGAAGAGGCTCTGAAACTTACAACTTGTGTGCAAACTAAACCCCTGTCCTAACGTGAACTTTTAGACGGGACAATTCAGCTGGTTGAAGGCCAGTTGGTAAGTTGAGCTGGGAATTTTCCTGTTGTTGTTTGACATGTGTCTCCCTTCCATGCGCTCCTTGCTGCAAAATCCAGTTATAGATTGGGGCAGTTGCCATTTGTTTGCCCATCCGAGGGCCATGTTTGCCTACACAGGAATGCACAGGTGTTCCATTCATCCCCATGCAGACAGTCCCATACTTGCCATTTGGGATGCAACAGTTGCTGCCCTCAATATGACAGCCATGTGGGTGCTGGTATGCCCCACACTGCTGTCAAATTGGGAGCAGCGGCTGTGTCTGTGTAGCCACTGCATCCCAGTTGACATGAATAGGACTGTCTGCATGGGGATCCATGGAACAGCTGCATGGGCAAGCACAGGTGTACACTTAAGTACACCCGTGTGAATGAGGCCTTTCAATTATCCATGTTGTTTAGGAACACCCACCTTTCATCATGGCTATCACAATGGCACACTTTGCTTGATACACGTTCCATGGCCCAATCTTTCACTACCATGAAAGGGCCACGTCAGATGTTCCCAGTCCTCCCCTGGTAGGAGGTGGATAAAAGAAATCACGAACATCCAATTTTTGCCTCCAGTTTCCATATCCAGTGGGAAGTAGATGAAAGATGGCTGCCAATAGGTTTCAATAGTTTTTGAGTCCCTAAAAAAGAACAAATGTATAGTGAAGGAGTATTGACTTCACTTGATGCAAACTTGTATCCAAGGTGTATGTATGCAGAAAACTAGCTTTTTCAAAAGTTTCGCTCTAGTATAGGTTTCATTTAACAACATGCAAGTCATGCAGTGGTTATTTTATGTTTGAATGCTTTATGATATAAAACAGAATTCCACCCCTTTGTCCAGAGGTCGCACTTTCCATTACTCGTGTGGCCACGCCATTCTGGTATGTCCCAGACATGTTCATTTGATTTCATATGGTGTAGTGACTCACCGCCAAAGCGTTTATCTACCTCTTTGTTCTGCGGTAATGGTTATTACAAGGCAGTAACACTCCAACATAAATGGCTATAATGGAAATCATTTTCCTAATGCACACATTTGAAGTATAGAATCACCCACGTATTTTTTTCAAAATGGAAAAGTGCATTGTGATAAATCTATGGCGATTTTATTATTTTCATTTTTGCCGGCAATACATACCATTATTATGAGCTGCATTCATTTTCCATTAGAAGAAGCAGGTACACAAGTGAAAGGAAATTTGACCTCTTTTACTTCCCTTTTTACTTGTACAGCTTCTGCAAAGGCTATTTCAACCACCAGGAAAAGTCTAATACCTGGAAGTGACCATTGACAGCTGTACGGAACTCAAGCCAGGCCAGGTATATTTCTTGTTGGACTTTTGTCGCAAGACCTCCTACTTAAGTGCAAGGATAACTTCTACAGACAGAAACATGGCTTTGCAATGGGATAACCAACGTGTCCCATGGTAGCTGACCCATATGTTGAGGAGGTGTAAATGGGAGCTTTGAACTTATATAGGAAAACAACACTGAGTGTTTTAGTGGATAAAATCATTTACATGGAATGATATAGAGAATACTAAATGACTTGTAGCACTATCCCTGTAGGAGCCACTTGTATCTTGCTTAGGCTTTCCTCCAGATCTTCACCCGCAGCCAAACACACAGCATTTCCTATAGCCATACTCCTTACTCTAATGATCAGACTAGGGATTGTAGTTTTTGTTGTTTTATTTTGTTTTAGAACTGGTATAGGGAAGAGATATGATGGGATACTCAGAATTGACCTGTTCACAATTGAGGACAGCTTTCTTTAAGTGAGTCTATGGGTTTCCTTAGTAGAACTCTGTAGCAGACTTCACAAACAATGAAGCAAAGTCCGTCTGTAGAAATGCAGAACCTAATGGACAGTTGCTCTACTGGACACCAGCCAATGTCCCTCTAGCTTAAAACTGGCAGCTGACTATATAGGTCCCAATGGGGGATTAAACAACACAAGTCCCAGGATCCCCCTTTGGATGGTCTGTACTCACAAGCTCCTTCCATCAGGTCACTTTCCTCCGTGATACCAGACAAGATCTGTAGACATCCCCCTCAGTCAGCTTTCAGAAGCACCCTAGCACATGGTGCTTGGGTTGCCCACATGAGGCCTCCTGGCAGCATGAGCCAGGGGAGGCGAGCATGCCTCCCTGTCTGGAATTCCCTTCTCAGATGAAGAGGAAGAAGACCCAGATCAAATGTACTCCCTGAACATAATTAGTAGCACCCAGGATGCTCAGGGGCACTACTCCCTGTAATTGGCTGGAGCTGCATCCATATTCATACTGCTCAACTGAATGGTTCATTCTATCCACCCAGAACCTTTCTTGGTTACCCGGATACAGATGAACCATAATCTAGATGCAGCAGCAATGTGAGTCACACAGTATGAACTAGCTAACAAATTGTAATTCTTCTCTTAAGCAGAGAAATAGCCACTAAATGGGCCTAACAATCTCCTGTAAAGCAGAAGATCATGTTACACTATACTGAACTATCTACATCCTAGCACCTATCTAGGAGGGTGCTACAGACTCTTCTCGGACCGTTTGTTATATGTCAAGGAGATGGTTAAGTTGGCTACCAAACTATACAGGAAATCTGCCCCATGTAAAATTTGGAGTTGTCAAATTCAAGTGTAGCACAAGCCAGGAAGCACAGTCCATGCCAGATATGCCACTTTTATTTAAACACAACAAAAAAAAGGCTAACAAAACAAACAACTTGCCTCACAGGAGATTTCAACATTTTTCTCTTTTGCAAAGAAATAGACATTCACCTCCCTCCTGGCTTTAACATACAAGACTGCTGCTCTGGCCTTCCACTTCAGGCCATCATCTGTCACCTACAGACCGTTTTCTCACCAACACATAGCTAGCAGCTCCTTGCTGCTCTGTCTCCCACCTCTCTCCCGTCTATCAGGGTGGACCCCAGAACTATGGTTCGGTCTCTACAAAAAGCCCTGCACACACCGGTACAACCAGAGTGTTGGTTGTTCACAAAATACGGACCCAGGGCCTCTCTGGGCTCCAGGTCTTAAACCGATTTTTACCAACTGATGAGGAAACTGAAAAAACTGCTTCCTGTGAACTAAGCAAATCCCCTGGAGCACCTCAACATTCATGAATCCTGAATCATAACCTCTATTTACACCATGGCAGGGCACTGCACTGCCACACCACATAGACTAGCATCTACTTTTTCCTCCAGTCACCTACAGAAACACATGCTGAGGGTTATTAGAACCCCTAGAGCACAAAGAGTCTAAAAACAAAGAACAGGCACTCAGGAGTACTTTGAATGTGTATGGCTACCCAGACCAGGCTTTTGTATAAACAACAAGGCCAATCTATATGAAACTGACTGGTAGGCGATCACGGTCATCACATCCCTTAAGATCCACACATTCATTATCAGTAGGATTTTGCAGATGCCAAAAAATAAATCACACATTGATATTTCCATAAATATTCAAATGTTTTATTCGTACAGTACAGTTCCACTCTCCCACCTGTACGCCCAGGACCCCCATAATGGGTTCCACCAGTTAAAGTGGAGGAAGACCATTGATAATTAGTTCCCCTAGCTAGAGTGAACACGGGAGTGACATGCTGTACGTTACTTCTGGGTTCCTCTGCAATCTGTGCTCTGTTGGCTTCAATGGAAGGCAGGTGACACACTTGGGGTCTAATATTCTGCTATGTGATAAAAACAAAGATTAGCGTTATGCTAATATCGTGTGACATACAAATCTGGAACTTCTACCATTTCATTCCTGAGGGTCTCTGCTTTAAGAAAAGAAATACAGTATATTTGGGGGTTTTAACTAATCTTTGGGCCTAAATTTATTCTCAAACACGTGTGAAAAAAACGCTAAAACAAATCTGGCAGCGAAAGAGTTAAACGTCCTTACTCCCACCATGTAACTCAATCAATAACACCTTTTCCAGACATCCTGGTACTTTAGAAATTAGAACAGGGTGGTTTCACAACCCTCATCATGTTTTTGGACATTCTATATCTGCCATGGCATACCACCACATGAAACCGTAGGGATTTAAGTTACTGAGTGGGCCCTATGAATCTTGTGGTATAGTCCTCATGCTGTGCTGTCAGGACCGGGGTCTGAACTACTGTGTCTGGCAGTATCTCTTCTTGCTGAGCAACCTGAGATGCTTGGACGATCTTGCCTTGTTCCTTGTTTCTGGTAAACCTCTTTTCCCCTCCCATGATTTTTATTGTGATCTGTCTCCAGCCAATATCTCGATCTTGTTGCTCCTGCTGCTGTCCATATCTTCACTACCTTTTGTTTCCAACCTTTTGTTTGTTTCTCGACTACACTTCTGCTTGATCCCAACCTGCAGCCACTTGTTACCGACCTTTGGATTGTTTCTTTACTATGCTTCTACTTGATCCCTTCCTGCTATATCTGCTACTGGACCCCAGCTTGCTCACCTCCTGGTGGGACAATCCTGAAGACCGCAACCTGGTACTAACACGCAGCAAAACCCATCTCCACCATCAGGAGCTCTGGTGAACACTTGTTAGAGCTTAGACCCCGCACCTCAGGCACGCCCACGTTCACTGGATTGCCACCTCCATATTTCACTAGATTAAAAAGTAAATAACAGAAATTCAGACATGCAATGGCAGCTTGCTATAGAAGCTACGCTTTTCTCCTTTTGTCCAAGTCTTGAAGAAGAGGGATTTTGGTAACAATTGGGTTTCAACAGATAATAAAAGACAATCATTGTTTTGTTTTGTTTTGTTTTTTATGCTCTTGTCATCTTCATCCCATGCAGAATATTCTTCACGCTCTTGACGACTAAGGAATAAACTGGTATATCTTCACAATTACCTGTCCAGCTGGATGTGACTAACTACTACTACCCACAGATCCTATTGCTATTTTGATTTTGTTCCTTAATCATATTTGCTTTGGTTTGATGTGATAATTAACAGTAGCCACAGGCAAATCCTAGCTGTCACTTTCTTCCAACGTAAAATACATGGCAACCCTATAAACAGTGAGCGTTTTCCCAGAAAGGGTTGTTATTTTGCCTACCTAACACCATGGTCCCAAATTTTTTTCTAGTAATACAAAAAAGACCAGTAAGTGACATCTTGATCATATCTGTGGAAGTACATTCATGCTATTTTCCTGGTAACTATAGCATTTATGGTCACAGCCCGAACAAGGAGCTAAAAAGGAGGTCATGTAATTATTAATAAAACATAGCACTCCTGGTACAAAAAGCTTTATTAAAGTGTGCCGTTGGCCTTCATGTCTTTTCTTCATTTCAAGCAAAATGAATATATGATATTGTTATTACTATCCAGTGTCTTACTCCGTACTAGCCAAAAAGTCAGGTTGTCAGAGCCTCATATGCAGGCCTCTACTCTCCTTAAAGGCAACAATCTTTATTTCTAATTCCTGCAATGCATTTATTACTTTTTAAAGTAGCTCCAGGGAGCCCAGCTTACCTGCTGAGTAGTTCAGTTTATTTTCAATACAAGCAATGCTGTAATACTTCAGCTTAAACCACTCCCTTTGTACCGTATATCATCTGGTGATCCTGAAACACATCTGCTGCTGGTACTTGGATAGAAAGGAAGGAGCGCCCAATGTCCAGAAAAATGAAACTTACGATGTACGGTTCATGTGACATTAAAATTAGTGACATCAACACCAACATATTTGGGGGAAAGGACTCCTCCTTCTTGAGGGCTGTGTATTCTGACATGGAAATATTCCCATGCTTTACCTATGGTGGCCCTGTGTTCACAATGGAGAATGAGAATCCTTGGTCTCCATCGTGAACACAGGGCCACCATAGGTACAACATAGGATTTTTTCCATGTCAGATTACACAGCCCTGAAGAAGGGGGAGTCCTTTTCCCTGAAATGCGTTGGATTTATGGACCTGTTACTACTTTTAATTAATGTCATATGAACAATACATCAGTTGCATTTTTCTGGACATTGGGCTTTCCTTCCTTTTTATCCAAGTCTACATGCTGAAATGACCATAAGGCCGTATCGGAAAGGTAGCCGCTCAAGCCCCAAGAGGGTCTATTGTCTACTGTTGGGCACAACCTACTGGAAAGGATTTCTCCCCTATTTGCCCACACAATCACCCACCGAAGGCCAGTGACTGAACCAGTCAGTCAAGCGCGGTGTACAACACAAGCCTGCTGGAGATACTGGAACATTTTCCATACTGATTCTCATGCTTAAGGAAACTGATGCAAAATAATTGGTACTGAGACAAATTTTTCAGCCAAGATTCAAACCCACCTCTTACTTTTGAATATCATTGATGCAGAAAGAAGAGAATAATAAAGTTATATGATGCAGGCTTCTTACTGTTCTCCAAAAGTTCATGTATAGACGCTTTATTCTGCTGGGAATTTCCTAGAAACTAACATGCATTTTTGTACAAAATACAAAGTACATCTTTAGGATTCATGCACATTTGCCCATAATTTGTCTTTTAAAATTTTGAAGTGCAAAATACAGGTGAAACTCATATAATTAGAATATTGTAAAAAAGTTCATTTATTTCAGTAATGCAACTTAAAAGATGAAACTAATATATGAGATAGACTCATTACATGCAAAGCAAGATAGTTCAAGCCGTGATTTGTCATCATTGTGATGATTATGGCTTACAGCTCATGAAAACCCCAAATCCACAATCTCAGAAAATGAGAATATTGTGAAAAGGTGGAATATTCTCGGCTCAAAGTGTCCCACTCTAATCAGATAATGAAGCCATAACACCTGCAAAGGGTTCCTGAGCCTTTAAATGGTCTCTCAATCTGGTTCAGTAGGAATCACAATCATGGGAAAGACTGCTGACCTGACAGTTGTGCAGAAAACCATCATTGACATCCTCCATAAGGAGGGAAAGCCTCAAAAGGTAATTGCAAAAGAAGTTGGATGTTCCCAAAGTGCTGTATCAAAGCACATTAATAGAAAGTTATGTGGAAGGGAAAAGTGTGGAAGAAAAAGGTGCACAAGCAGCAGGGATGACCGCAGCCTGGAGAGGATTGTCAGGAAAAGGCCATTCAAAAGTGTTGGGGACTTTCACAAGGAGTGGACTGAGGCTGGAGTCAGTGCATCAAGAGCCACCACACACAGACGGATCCTGGACATGGGCTTCAAATGTCGTATTCCTCTTGTCAAGCCGCTCCTGAAGAACAAACATTGTCAGAAGCATCTTACCTGGGCTAAAGAAAAACAGACCTGGTCTGCTGCTCAGTGGGCCAAAGTCCTCTTTTCTGATGAGAGCAACAATTGCATCTTATTTGCAAACCAAGGACCCCGAGTATGGAGGAAGAATGGAGAGGCGCACACTGCAAGATGCTTGAAGTTCAGTGTGAAGTTTCCACAGTCTGTGTTGATTTGGGGAGCCATTATTATTATTATTATTACTACGAGTTTATATAGCGCCAAAGGGTTTGCTCAGCGCTGTACAATAGGGGGGGACAATACATGGCACAGTACAACAAAGACAGACAGCGTACGAGGGGTAAGAGGGCCCTACTCTTACGAGCTTACAATCTAGGAGGGAGGGAAGCCATGTCATCTGCTGGTGTTGGTCCACTGTGCTTCATTAAGTCCAGGGTCAACGCAGCCATCTACCAGGAGATTTTGGAGCACTTCATGCTTTCTTCCACAGACGAGCTTTATGGGGATGCTGAGTTCATTTTCCAGCAGGACTTGGCACCTCCCACACTGCCAAAAGCACCAAAACCTGGAACTGTCCTGGGAAGAGGGAACCCTGCTCTCCAGTGTCTCAGACTAATTATCCCCTTCCAGCTCCCTTCCTCACCAGGGATTGGCTGGTACCCGATAAATATTCAGGCTGGCAGATTTAACTTTTAGGAAATGCCCAGAACAACACTTCTATAGAGGATCAGGATCTGTAGGAAAATAGTAGGAAGCCTGCATGGTCTAACTTTATGGCCTCATGCACAATGGACATTTTCCTATTGGCAGCAATGTTGTGGCAGAAAAAACACTTGACACTTGTAAATGTGTGTAATGCGTTTAGGTGCGTCTAGCGATTGTGTGTTAATTAATTGCATTGGCCTGACTCGCCTAGCATTAACACAAGTTTACACTTATTAAGCATTGTTTCGGCCAAAATGCTGCTGCCAGGAGGAAAGGCATCTAGGAGAGATGGGCAAACGTCCAGTGTGCATGAGGCCATAAACCTACACAATGTCCTCCTATTAATCCTGTGGAGCTCCTTCTGGACATGTTGATGTTTTATTTTGTACCTCTGAACACCTCTAAATGCTTATATGTGCATGGACACATAAGCTAACATGCAAGGGCATTTAGAGGAATAAAAATAAAAAACAAATTGCCAGCTGACCCTATTAGCAGCATTAAAAACCTCCAGTGTGCATGAGGCCTATCACCAGGGTCCTGAATAAGGGGGTACCACCAGTCCTGTACAAGGCCCAGGCCAGCAGGGGGAGCCCAGGCATGGCACGCATGGCGAAAGGACAATTTTTGGAACCAATCCCCTGTATGGCTCTCTCTGCAGCAGCTGAAAGCTGGCATCTTCTCCTCTCCCTCCTGCTGGCTTTTAGCTGCTGTAGAGAGAGCTATACAGGGAATCAGTTCTAGTAACCCCCCCGCTGCACCCATCCCCCACCCTCTGTACCATACGTTTCCCCATGCTACCCTAGCCCCCCTGTGTACCCCCACCACCCACCACTGTGCTTCCGGCTTCCCTTCTTTCCTCTCCACTGGCAGCTGCAAGCACACAATAGGATCCTTCAGGGTGGAGAGTAGGGAAAGGGTCCGGTAAATATGTCACATTTACTAGTCCCTTCCCTTCCTTTCCTTAATGAACATAAGGAGTGATCGCATTAATCATTCACTGTGTTCATTCATAACTGAAGCATAGCAAACTGTTTTTTTTTGGGGGGGGGAGCCCTGTCAGGTTGGCTGTATGGGGCCCTGTGGTTTTTAACAACAGCCCTGCCTATCACTCTCTACTTTCTGTACCTCCAGTTATCTTCATAAATAGGAGATATGTTTAAATTTTTTTGGAGGCAAAGAAATATGTCTACTACTACTAATTTTTCTTTACTGAATCAGGTTCCCAAAGTGTGAGAAGGCAGTATGGAGGGTGTTCCAGTATCACCATCTGGTGTGTTTCAGGATCACGAGATTACAGACAAAGGGAAGTGGGGTGGGCTAAGGGAATACAGCTATGGATAGAAAAAAAAAAAAGAACCACCCAGGACTTTAGGTAGTCTGTTAGGGCAGTTGTAGGCAACATTTGGTTATGACTATGGCATCTCCCTAACCTCAAAGCATTTGGCAAAATCAGTCCCATCTTTACTGTAATGCAAGCCATGCATGGGTCAAATTCCGAACGATTTGTCAATCGAAAATCGAAAATTATTTTGTAATCTGATGGGGCCACCTTTGATTTCAAAATTCAACCAACCAAGCTTTCAATTTCACCTCAAGTTATTAAGGAAAAGAAATTAAGTGGGAATCTTCTTTTCATTCCAGGTCACAGGTCATGCAGATTTATTTTTTGATTATACTTCTCACACGATTCTCCCATCATTGATTAGAAATTTGTTCGTTTTTCAGAAAATTTCCAACATGCACGATCATTCAAATTCAATAGCCCCATTAATGGTAGAAAATTTAACCCATGTATGGCTGGCATAAGGCTCATGGGGCAGCTGCCTTAGGCCTCAAGCTAAGTGAAGTCTCCATTCCTAGCGTGACATGCTTTGGTCATGTTTTTGATCCTTAACTGTGAGAGTAGGCCTCACTTTTTGCTTTATTTTTTATTAGTGTCATCTTTCCAAACTCTTCCGGAGTAATTATCGCAAATGAGGCATTTAATAAAGGCCATGAAGAAGAGAAAGGTCAAAAAGTTGTCAGAGTCTAAAAAAAAGGTCATCTTTTTTTTTTTTTTCTTTTTTATACTTCTCTACACTGTAAAGATATCTATTCTCCTAGGACCCGTCTACTGACTGAGAAATTGTGTGCGTTTCCATGACAACCTACAAAAACTGATAGTGAGCTTCCCGAACCTTGAAACGTACAACAGTGAATAGAATTCTTAAATATTAAATGAAAAAAAAAAAGTGTAGTGTTTCAGCCATCTTCCCGGTTTCCATAATACTCCCGGGGAGGTGTTATCTGCATCTTGAACTTCTCCGCGTGTTCTGTAGTTTTATATATATTTTTTTTTTCAATTCGCCAGTAAGCTTTTCCTTGATATTGATCTCTTACCCTTATAAGTAATGCAGAGAGTGAAAGATGTTATCTGCAAATAGGTTTCTCCATTTGCGCACCATTATCGCTGAGAGAGAAGAGGAGGCAAAAGTTCCCAGATTGAGTTTTCGTATTTTCTGTATGTAGACTGGAGTAGCCTCAGCAAAATAGATTTAGTTATTTATTTTAAAGGAAACCTGTCATGGTAGATATAGGTAGTCGGTGACTGCTGAAAACGCTAGCTGCCTGATCATGCTTGACCCTCCTTGCATCAACATTTGAATCATGGACCTGGAATGAAAATTAAAATAAGGACCATTTTCTGACTTTCTTGACCTGTATGCTTCTGAAGTTTGTAAATTGGCTTTGTGAAGATCCCCGCACATTTTCTTCCTTAAATTCTGTGGTGCGTATTCATTATGCCCTGTGAGTAGGCTCCAGGGCTGGAACAAGGGGTGGACAGGAGGGGCGGATGCCCATGGAGTAACGGTTTATTATAGGGACTACTCCTGTCAGCTCAGTGATGAAGGCGTCCAGAAGAGAGCAGGGAGGAAGTGCAGGTTGTATTCTCTCTCCC